>NW_026697224.1:0-100000 GCF_030435755.1 Ochotona princeps | reverse complement strand
CTCCAGCCATTTGCACCAGCGAGTCGGCCAACGTGGGGCTTGAACTTGCGGAGGTCCTTGCAGGCAGGGTGACTTCATGCTGACGTGGCAACGCCCCTGGGCGTGCCCAGCACAGACATACAAACACTGACACCACCCATGACCCGTCACACCGCCCTTTGCCCACATCCGGCCTGAGCCTCCCCCAATCACAGAGGACAGGGCCGACAGCAACGCCCCGATAGTGGGACGGGGTTTGCACAACACCCGTCGAGATCACACAGCTCCAGCTACAGGATTTTCACGTGATGCGTAAAAATCAACCAACACTGAGGACACAGCCCTGCATGAGACATCAAGACCATCTGGCCACAGTGCGATGTCAGGAACAGGCACCTGGGCCCGGCGACGTAGCATAGTGGCTCAAGTCCTCGCCTTGCATGCACCAGGATCCCATATGAGCACCAGTTCTAATCCTGGCAGCTCCACTTCCCATGTAGCTCCCTGCTTGTGGCCTGGGAAAGCAATAGAGGACGACCCAAAACCTTGGGACCCTGCACCCACATGGGAGACCTGGAGGAGGCTCTTGTCCCCTTTCCCCTGTGCCTCTGTCCCCTTTCCCCTGTGCCTCTGTCCCCCTGTGCCATCTCCCCCTCACCTCCTGTCCCCCTGTGCTCCTGGCTTCAGATCGCTTCAGCTCCAACTGTTGTGGCCACTTGGGGAGTGAATCATTACAGGGAACATCTTCCTCTCTGTCTCTCCTCCTTTCTGTATATCTGACTTTGTAATAAAAATAAAAAATTGTTAAAAAAGAAAAAAGAAAAACAGGGATATCCAGGCAGGTTCAGCCCGAGCCATAAGTTAATCAAAAAACACAAGAAAACAAACTGGGAAAAGATGGCTGATTCAGAAACGAGGAGGCTGGATGTGGGACAAGGGGTCAGGGGACAGGGGAGAGGGGCACAGGGGGACGGGGAGACAGGGTGTCAGTAGGACAGGGGGACAGTGGGTCAGGGGCCAGGGGGTCAGGGGGACAGGGGGACAGGGGTGCACGAGGACATGGGAACAGGGGACAGGGGGTCAGAAGACAGGGGGTAAGGGTGACAGGGGCACAGGGAGTCAGGGGGAGAGGGGAGAGGGAACAGGGGGACAGAGGCACAGGGGAAAGGGGACAGGGGGACAGGAGCACAGGGTGCAGGGACACAGGGGGACAGGGTGTCAGGGGTACAGGGGGATAGGGGGATGGGGGACGGGGGACTGGGGGACAGGGGACTGGGGGACAGGGGACAGGCGACAGGGGGACAGGTCACAGGGGGACAGGGGGCAGGAGGTCAGGGGGACAGAGTGATGAGGGACAGAGTGACAGGGGGACTGGGGACAGGGGGACGGGGGACAGGGGACGGTTCTCAGGGGGACAGGGGCACAGGGGCACAGAGGGACAGGGGGACAGGGGTCAGAAGGACAGGGGGACACAGTGACAGGTGGACAGGGGCACAGGGGGACAGGGACAGGGGAATAGTGGGACAGGGAGACGGGGTCCTAGGGACAGGGTGACAGGGGACAGGGGTCAGAAGGACAGGGTGACGGGGCAGAGGGGGACAGGGGGTCTGGGGGATAGGGTACAGATGGACAGGGGCACAGGGGCACAGGGGACGGGGACAGGGGACCAGGGCAATAGGGTGACAGGGCGATAGAGTGACGGGGGACAGGGGACGGGGGCAGGGGGACAGGGACAAGGGGACAGGGGACAGGGAGATAGGGGGACAGGGGCAAAGGGGGACAGGGGACAGGGGGACAGGAGCACAGGGGGACAGAGTGACGGGGGACATGAGCACAGGTTGACAGGGGGACAGGGCGATAGGGGACAGGCACAGGGGACAAGGCACAGGGGCACAGGGAAATAGGGGGACAGGGTGACAGGGGGACAGGGGAAAGTTGCACAGGGGTACAGGGGCACAGGGAGACAGCAGAGAGGTGACAGGGGGATGGGACAGCGGGACAGGGGACACATGGTTAGTGGGACAAGGGAGAGGGGACAGTGGACAGGGAAAAAGGGAACAGGGTCACAGGGGGATAGGAAACAGGGTGCAGGGGACAGGGGCACAGGGGGACAGGGGACAGGGGAAAGGGGGACTTGGGACAGGGGAAAGGGGGACTTGGGACAGGGGAAAGGGGGACTTGGGACAGGGGGACAGGAGAGAGGAGACATAGGGGGACAGGGGGACAGGAAACGGGGACAGGGGCACAGGAAACATGGGGACAGAGGACAGATCAGGGTACAGGGGGTCAGGGGGACAGGGGCACAGGAGGACGGGTGCAGGGGACACGGGGCACAGGGGGAAAAGGGGACAGGGGGATGGGGGACAGGGGAAAGGGGACAGGGGCACAGGGTCACAGTGGGACAGGGGCACAGGGGCACAGTGGGACAGGGGACAGGGGCACAGTGGGACAGGGGACAGGGCACAGGGGCACATGGGAAGAGGGAGACAGGTGGTCAGAGGGAGGGGGGACAGGGGGATGGGGGACAGGGGACCGGGCACAGGGTCACAGTGGGACAGGGAGACGGGGACAGTGAGACAGGGAGACGGGGACAGGGGACAGAGCACAGGGTAACAAGAGACAGGGGCACAGGGGGACTTGGGGAACGGACGTAAGAGGGACAGGGAGACAGAGTGACGGGGACGGGGGCATAGGGTGACAGAAGACAGGAGACAGCGAAACAGGGGGACAGGGGGACAGGAGGACAGGGGGTCAGAGGGACAGGGGACAGGGGCACAGGGGGACAGGAGGTGAGGGGGAGATGGCACAGGGGGACAGAGGCACAGGGGAAAGGGGACAGGGGGACAGGGTACTGGGGACAGGGGGACAGAAGGACAGTGGGAGAGAGGACAGGGGCACAGGGGGACAGGGGTACTGGGGGTCAGGAGGACAGGGGGACGGGGGATGGGGGACAGGGGGACAGGGCACAATGGCACAGGGGGACATGAGCACAGGGGCACAGTGGACAAGGGGACAGGGGGACGGGGACAAGGGGACAGTGGACAAGGGGACCGGTCACAGGGGAACATGGGCACAGGGTTCAGGGGGAAAGGAGGTAAGAGGGACAGGGGGACAGAGTGATGGGGGACAGGGACACAGGGGGACTGAAGACAGGGGACAGCGGGCAGGGGGACAGGGGGTCAGAGGGACGGGGCACAGAGGGACAGTTTACAGAGAGTCAGGGGCACAGGAGCACAGGGGGACAGGGGCACAGCGGGTCAGAGGGACAGTGGGACAGGGTGACGGGGACAGGGGAACAGGGGCTCTGGGGGACAGGGGCAGAGGGGCCATGGGACAGGGTGACAGGGGGACAGGGGAGAGGGGAGAGGGAGTCGGGGAGACAAAGGGCAGGGGGACAGCGGCACAGGGGACAGGAGGTCAGGGGACAGAGTGACAGGGGGACAGGGGCACAGGGGGACAGGGTCAGGGAGTCAGGGCGACAGGGGGACAGGATTATGGGGACTGGGGGAGACGTCTCAGGGGGACAGGATCACAGCGTCACAGGGGCAGAGAGGGACAGGGGGACGGGGGACAGGGGGAAGGGGACGGGGGACAGGGGGAAGGGGACAGGGGACGGGGATGGGGGAAAGAATGACAGGGGGACAGGGGGACAGGGGGACATGGGACGGGGGACAGGGGCACGGGGGACGGGGAAGAGGGGCACACAAGACAGGGGACAGAGGCCAGGGGACAGGGGCACAGGGGCTAAGGGGCTCAGAGGGAAGGGAGGACAGGGGACAGGGGGACAGGGGAGACGGGCACAGCAAGACAGAGGACAGGGGAACAGGGGACACAGGGGGACAGAGGGACAGGGGGACAGTGACAGGGGGACAGGAGCACAGGGGACAGGGGACATGGGCTCAGAGGGATGGGGTCAGTGACAAGGGGACAGGGGCACAGGGGGACTGGGGACATGGGACAGGGGATGGGGAGACAGGGTGTCAGTGGGACAGGGGGACGGGGACAGGTCACAGTGGGACATGGGCACAGGGGGACGGGGGACAGGGGTCAGAGGGATGGGGGACAGTGAGACGGGCACAGTCGGAAAGGGAGACGGGGATAAGAGGAACAGGGGGATAGAGTGACAGGGGGACAGGAGCACAGGGGGACAGTGGACAAGGGGACGGGGACAGGGGACAGTGGGACAGGAGGACAGTGGGACAGGGGACAGGGGGACAGGGGCAGAGGGGGACAGGGGCAGAGGGGGACAGGGGACAGGTGGTCAGAGGGATATAGGGACAGGAGTACAGGCGGACAGGGGGACAGGGGACAGGGGCACAGGGCGACAGGGGCACAGGGCGACAGGGGCACAGTGGGACAGGGGACAGGGGAGAGGGGCACAGGGGACTGGAACACAGGCGGACCTGGGCACAGGGAGTCAGAGTAACAGGGGGATAGGGGCACAGCGGGACAGGGGGACAGGGGGACAGGAGCACAGGGGGACAGGGAACAGAGGAACAGGGGAACAAAGTGGACAGGGGATCAGGGGGACAGGTGTACAGGGGGACAGGGGGACAGGGGCACAGGGACAGGGGACAGGGGCCCATGGCACAGGGGGACAGGGGGACAGTGGGACAGGGGGACAGGGGGACAATTGGACAGTGGGACAGGGCGACAGAGGACACCCCGCTCCTGCCCCGCTGGAACAAGCCTCCTCAGCTTCCTCTTTGCGCCCTCTGTTTTCAGCTCAGGGTGAAGAAGGAGCCCGCGGGGAGGAGAAGCGCGAGATTACATCACAGCCTTGTGCGGACAAAAACTAACCTGTTTAAAACGACGAAGGCGCCTGAGCCCTCGAGTGCCAGCACAGGGGTAGAGAGGATGGCTGCTTGTGCCAGCTCGTGTGTAGGGACTTTAGGCCCCGAAAGCTCTTCCTGTGCAGGGCCTGAGGCTCCCCGGCCTCCGTCGAAGCCCTCAGAGGCTCCCCAGCCTCCGTCACAGGCCCAGAGACTCCCCAGCCTCAGTCACAGGCCACACAGGCTCCCTGGCCTCCCTCACAGGCCTCAGAGATGCCCCAGCCTCCCTCACAGGCCCCACAGACTCTCCGAACTCCCTCACAGGCCTCAGAGGCTCCCTGGCCTCCGTCATACCTGCTCATGACTTCTGCCTCCTGAAGTACAAGGTCCCAAGGTCCCAAGTGTGCTCCAAAGCCCTGACCATCTCCTCGCACTGCAACACGGACAAAGCATGGCAAGCTGGCTCAGCTATCCCTGCTCGGCTCCGCTCGGCTCCGCTAGGCCCTGCTCGGCTCGGCCGTGCTCGGTCCTGTTCAGCTCTGCTCGACTATGCGTACCTGCCCAGATGCCTCCCAGCACGGCAGAGGAAAGCCGAGTGCTGTATCACACTAACTGCCATCCCACACAAGCACAAACACACTAAGGCCTCTCCACAGCCCACCGTGAGCTGCTGCACTGGGTAAACAAAGCCCAGGCCCTGCCCCTTAGGTGCTCTGTGAGGAACGGGGGTAGTGGAAAGGTTTCCGGGAACCTCATCTGCAAAAGATCAGTGCTAGTCATCCGGTGTGTAACTCCAGCTCCCAGAGGGCCTGTGGGGATATTGACTTGGGACTTAAACTCCCAGGGTTCTTTCGGTTCCCTGACATTGTACCCTGCTCTTAAAGGCACCCTGACAATTCCTATCACAGAAGCCCAGGCCGATGCTCGGTCCCAAGGGTCCTCCTTCCCTCCCGGGCCTTGGTATGAGGCCGTCCGGCCTTGGAGCCCTGATCTTCCAACCACACGTGTCCAGGATCACTGTCCGGGAACCCCACCTGAGCTTAGGACGGCTTGGGCTGGGCTGCCTGGAGCTCAAAGGCCTGAGCCATCAAAGGTGGCGCCGTCTTGTGGCCACCAGCACTCACTGCAGGACGCTCAACCAGACTTTCAAAATCAAGGGAAGCAGCCAGGCCCAGAGAGGCATTCTCTCTCAAGAACACACTTTTTAGAGCTTGCACACGAGTCCCATTACGGAAACCCTACCCACGCCCTGGGGGTCTGCATGGGCAGACAAAGCAGTCCAAGGCCACAGCACAGCACAGCACAGCACACAGCACACAGCACACTACCTCCCTCGCAGCAGGCCAGCAGCTTTCTCTTTCTTTCTGTATCTTCCTACCTGCCTGCCTGTCTCTCTCTGTCCTATTTGCTTGGAAGCACAGAGGAACAGAGAGGGAGAGACAGCAATTTTTCTGGCATCTGCTGGCTCACTTCCCCAAGGATCACCACCAGAGACAGCTGTGGCTGGGCCAGGACAAGCCTAGGAACCAGGAGCTTCCTCCAGATCTCCCACAGGGCCACAGGGCACAGGGGCACAGGGGCACAAGCCTCTAACCAAGACCAGAACCCCTAACCCTAACCAAGATCCTAAACAAGACCCAGACATATTACCAAACTCTAAATCCTATACTAAAATTTAACCAATAAAACACTTACCTAAACCCTAACCCCTAAATAGCGCACACCCACCCGCCTTCCCAGAACCCACTTACCTTGTCATGTGCCCGGGTCTCCAGCCATTTGCACCAGCGAGTCGGCCAACGTGGGGCTTGAACTTGCGGAGGTCCTTGCAGGCAGGGTGACTTCATGTGGCAAAGCCCCTGGGCGTGCCCAGCACAGACACACACACTGACACCACCCGTGACCCGTCACACCGCCCTTTGCCCACATCTGGCCTCAGCTTCCCCCAATCACAGAGGACAGGGCAGACAGCAACGCCCCGATAGTAGAATGGGGTTTGCACAACACCCGTCGAGATCACACAGCTCCAGCTACAGGATTTTCACGTGATGCGTAAAAATCAACCAACACTGAGGACACAGCCCTGCACGAGACAGTCAAGACCATCTGGCCACAGTGAGATGTCAGGAACAGGCACCTGGGCCCGGCGCCATAGCCTAGCGGCTAAAGTCCTTGCCTTGCATGCCCGGGATTCCATATGGGCACCAGTTCTAATCCTGGCAGCTCCACTTCCCATGTAGCTCCCTGCCTGTGGCCTGGGAAAGCAGTCGAGGATGGCCCAAAGCCTTGGGACCCTGCACCCTCGAGGGAGACCTGGAGGAGGTTCCTGGTTCCTGGCTTCGGATCAGCTCAGGTCCAGCCGTTGCGGGTCAGTTGGGGAGTGAATCATCGGATGGAAGATCTTCCTCTCTGTCTCTCCTTGTCTCTGTATATCTGACTTTGTAATAAAATAAATAAATCTTTAAAAAAGAAAAGAAAAACAGGAACGTGGCATGAAGGTTCAGCCCGAGCCATAAGTCAATCACAAAACACAAGAAAATGAACTGGAAAAAGATGGCTGAGTCAGAAACGAGGAGGCCAGAAGCTGGACAAGGCACAGGGGGACAGGAGGCTCCTGACCCCCGTCACAGGCCTAGAGGCTCCCCGGTCTCCCTCGCAAGCCTAGAGGCTCCCCAACCCCTGTCACAGGCCTAGAGGCTCCCCGGTCTCCCTCACAGGCCTAGAGGCTCCCCGACCCCCGTCACAGGCCTAGAGGCTCCCCGACCCCTGTCACAGGCCTAGAGGCTCCCCGGTCTCCCTCACAGGCCTAGAGGCTCCACGGGGCCTGTGACGGGAGTCGGGGAGCCTCTAAGGCCTGTGCTCACCACCCTGGGCGAAAGGAGCCTCCCCCGCCCCTCATCTGGCGCCCCTCTGCCTGAGGAGGGGATGCAGGTTTGGGGTGCTGCAAAGAGGCCATCGCTGCTGTTTCCAACCCAGCTTTCTTGGGGAGCAACATTCTTAAAGAAAGGGGAAAAAACCAAGATGAATTCTACGGAGGGTCGTGGGAGAGGGCAGGAGGGAGCAAGCTCGCAATCTCAAAAGGTCAAGGGGAGAAAAAAAACATAAAAAGCACACATAGAAACACAGTAACTGCAGCTCGGGCTGGGGCGTGGCGTTCCAGGTCTGCTACTCACCTTGCAACCTCTCTCTAGGTTCTAAATGCTCTCCCAAGCCAAGAGCCTCAGCCCACGTGGCTGTGCACACGTGTAATTTGTTCAGGCACCCTTGAAAGGCGAGACACGGGATCCAGGAGGCGAGCCTCGGAAACCCAGGCCCTGAGCTGGGTGAGTGGGTGAAGCAGAAGCAACAACGCACACAGGCCCGGGCTCAGAGCAGCCAGGCAGAGTCTGCAGGGGTGAAGAGGGCAACTGGAAGGCTAGGAGAGCAACCATGACCTCCACAATCCTGCGAATTCAAGGGACCTGCTACCCCAGGCCTACAGGCTCCCCGGCCCCCGTCACGGGCCTCAGAGGCTCCCCAGCGCCCCCGTCACGGGCCTCAGAGGCTCCCCGGCCCCCGTCACGGGCCTCAGAGGCTCCCCAACCCCCGTCACGGGCCTCAGAGGCTCCCCGGCCCCCGTCACGGGCCTACAGGCTCCCCGGCCCCTGTCACCGGCCTCAGAGGCTCCCCGGCCCCCGTCACGGGCCTCAGAAGCTCCCCGGCCCCCGTCACACACCTCAGAGGCTCCCCGGCCTCTGTCTTACCTGCTCATGACTTCTGCCTCCTGCAGTACAATGTCCCAAGTTCCCAAGTGTGCTCCAAAAGCCGGACCATCTCCTCGCACTGCAACACGGACATAGCACTGCCAGCCGGCTCAGCTGTGCCTGCTTATCTCTGCTTGTCTCTGCTCGGCTGTGCTCGGCTGTGCTCGTCTCTGCTCGGCTGTACTCGTCTCTGCTCGGCTGTACTCGTCTCTGCTCGGCCCTGCTCGGTCTCTGCTTGTCTCTGCTAGTCTCTGCTCGGCTGTACTAGTCTCTGCTCGGCCCTGCTGGGTCTCTGCTCACGTCTGCTTGTCTCTGCTCGGCTGTACTCGTCTCTGCTCGGCCCTGCTCGGTCTTGGCTCGTCTCTGCTCAGCTGTGCTTGTCTCTGCTCGTCTCTGCTCGGCTGTACTCGTCTCTGCTCGGCCCTGCTCGGTCTCTGCTCGTCTCTACTCGGCTGTGCTCGTCTCTGCTCGGCTTTGCTCGGCTGTGTATACCGGCCCAGACGCCTCCCAGGACGGCAGAGGAAGGCCGAGTGCTGTATCACACGAACTGCCACCCCACACATGCAGAAATACATGGAGGCCTCTCCACTGGGTGAGCTGTTCCACTGGGTAAACAAAGCCCAGGCCCTGCCCCTCAGTTGCTCTGTGAGGAACGGGGGTAGTGGAAAGGTTTCCGGGAACCTCAACTGCAGAATATCAGTGCTAGTCATCCGGTGTGTAACTCCAGCTCCCAGAGGGCCTGTTGACTTGGGACTTAAACTCCCAGGGTTCTTTCGGTTCCCTGACATTGTACCCTGCTCTTAAAGGCACCCTGACAATTCCTATCACAGAAGCCCAGGCCGATGCTCGGTCCCAAGGGCCCTCCTTCCCTCCCGGGCCTTAGTATGCGGCCGTCCGGTCTTGGAGCCCTGATCTTCCAACCACACGTGTCCAGGATCACTGTCCGGGAACCCCACCTGAGCTTAGGACGGCTTGGGCTGGGCTGCCTGGAGCTCAAAGGCTTGAGCCATCAAAGGTGGCGCCGTCTTGTGGCCACCAGCACTCACTGCAGGACGCTCAACCAGACTCTCAAAATCAAGGGAAGCAGCCAGGCCCAGAGAGGCATTCTCTCTCAAGGACACACTATTTAGAGCTTGCACACGAGTCCCATTACGGAAACCCTACCCACGCTCTGGGAGTCCGCATGGGCAGACAAAGCAGTCCAGAGCCACAGCACAGCACAGCACACAGCGCACAGCACGCTACCTCCCAGCAGGCCGGCAGCTTTCTCTTTCTTTCTTTCTCTTCCTACCTGCCTGCCTGTCTCTCTCTGTCCTATTTGCTTGGAAGCACAGAGGAACAGAGAGGGAGAGACAGCAATTTTTCTGGCATCTGCTGGCTCACTTCCCCAAGGACCACCAAAAGAGAGAGCTGTGGCTGGGTCAGACAAGCCCAGGAACCAGGAGCTTCCTCCAGAACTCCCACAGGGCCACAGGGCCACAGGGGCACAGGGGCACAAGCCTCTAACCAAGACCAGAACCCCTAACCCGAACCAAAACCCTAAACAAGACCCAGACATATTACCAAACTCGCCATCCCAGAACCCACTTACCTTGTCATGTGCCCGGATCTCCAGCCATTTGCACCAGCGAGTTGGCCAACGTGGGGCTTGAACTTGCGGAGGTCCTTGCAGGCAGGGTGACTTCATGCTGACGTGGCAACGCCCCTGGGCGTGCCCAGCACAGACACACACACTGACACCACCCGTGACCCGTCACATCGCCCTTTGCCCACACACGGCCTGAGCCTCCCAAAATCACAGAGGACAGGGCCGACAGCAACACCCCGAAGTGGGACGGGGATTGCACAACACCCGTCGAGATCACACAGCTCCAGCTACGGGGTTTTCACATGATGTGTAAAAACCAACCAACACTGAGGACACAAGCCTGCATGAGACAGTCAAGACCATCTGGCCACAATGCGATGTCAGGAACAGGCACCTGGGCCCGGCGCCATAGCCTAGCGGCTAAAGTCCTCACCTTGAACGCGCCAGGATCCCTTATGGGCACCGGTTCTAATCCCGGCGGCGGCTCCACTTCCCATCCAGCTCCCTGCTTGTGGCCTGGGAAAGCAGTCGAGGACGGCCCAAAGCTTTGGGACCCTGCACCCTCGTGGCAGACCCAGAAGAGGTTCCAGGTTCCCAGCTTTGGATCGGCGCCCACCAGCCATTGGGCTCCGTTGGGGAGTGAATCATCAGATGGAAGATCTTCCTCTCTGTCTCTTCTCCTCTCTGTATATCTGACTTTGTAATA
Organism: Ochotona princeps; assembly: GCF_030435755.1. NCBI lineage: Eukaryota > Metazoa > Chordata > Mammalia > Lagomorpha > Ochotonidae > Ochotona > Ochotona princeps. The sequence goes on along the minus strand of NW_026697224.1, from coordinate 89,212 downwards.
AAATAAAGAAATTTGTTAAAAAAAAAAAAAAAAAAAAAAAAAAAGCAGCTTTGTGCGCCCTCTCGTGGCCACCAGCACTCACTGCAGGACGCTCATCCCAGGCTCTCCTGCCAAATCAAGGGAAGCAGCCCAGCTCCAGCTCAGAGAGGCATTTGCTCTCAAGGACACTCTTTTTAGAGCTTGCACATGAGACCCATGACCGGAAGCCCTACGCACGCCCTGGCTGTCTGCATTGACAGACAAAAACAGTCTAGAGCCACAGCACAGCATACAGCACACAGAACATAGCATGCTCCCTCGCAGGAGGCCGGCAGCTTTCTGTCTTTCCTTCCTCCCTCCGGCCTCCCTCTGCCCCCTTTGCTTGGAAGCACACAGGAACAGAGAGGGAGAGACAGCAAGCTTTCTGGCATCTGCTGGCTCACTTCCCCAAGGACCACCACCAGAGACAGCTGTGGCTGGGTCAGGACAAGCCCAGGAACCAGGAGCTTCCTCCAGATCTCCCACAGGGCCACAGGGCCACAGGGGTACAGCGGCAAAGGGGCACAAGCCCTGGCAGCATCCTCCGCTGCTCTCCCAGGAGGATCGGCAGGGAGCTGGACTGCAGGGGGAGCACCCAGGATTCGAAGCAGTACCCATACGGGCCATCCGCCTCTCAGGCTGAGGCTTGACCCATTCGGACAATACCCCGCACCAACACACCGCACCACACCACACCACACCACACCACACCACACCAACCCTTGCTGGACCCTTCAGCAGCTCCTTCACCAGGCTGCTGAAGGTGCCTGTCCCCCTGGCTTGCACAACTTATGCCGTTGCGTGCTGTGAGAGCAGCCGCTACAGACGAGAGATCCAGGCATGTTGCTACTCTACCTGTCCTGGGGAGAAGGACCTCTGTGAAAAACAGACGTCAGCTGTTGGGATGTCTTGTGGAAGGTGGCACATCAGCGGCAGCCGACGGTCCACAGCTGACCAGCAGGAGAAAGAGTCTTGAATCCAGAAGGATCCCTGGAGGAGGGTGAAGTACTCCCTGGTGAACAAGAGGGCAGCAGCATCTGGCTGGAGGCTGTGAGGCCAAATTCCTGCCTCCAAAGCACATGACAGGGATGGCTGACCCCTCAAGTGCTAGCTGGAGGTAGAAAGGGCAGCTTTGTGCACCCTGTCGTGTGCAGGCAGCACAGGCCCTGAAAGCCCTCCCTTGTGCGGGCCTTGGTGGCTCGCCGGCCATCATCAGATGTGCTGGGCAGCAGGGCTGCATGGTGCAGGGTGCTCTCCGCAGCAGCTGGGGCCTGGGACTTCCTATTGCAGATGGCTGCTGACCTCTGGTGCCTACTTCTCCATCCACCTGCTCCTGGCTTAGGAGCCCACATGCCCAAACACCACCCAGCTAGGCCGAGGAAGGCCGAGTAGTGTATCACATCACCCTAACCGCCACCCTACACATGCAAAAATACATGAAGCAGGGGCCCATCAGCGTGGCCTAGCGGCTGTTCGGCCTAGGAGCCCTGATCTTCCAACAACACGTGCCCCGGAATACTGTCCGGGACCCCCACACGACGCTAGGATGGCTCGGGTTGGGCTGTTTAGAGCTCAGAAGGCCTGAGCCGACCAGGGGTAGAAAGGGCAGCTTGGGGCCCGACGCCGTAGCCTAGCAGCTAAAGTCCTCACCTTGAACGCACTGGGATCCCTTATGGGCACCGGTTCTAATCCCGGCAGCTCCACTTCCCATCCAGCTCCCTGCTTGTGGCCTGGGAAAGCAGTCGAGGACGGCCCAAAGCTTTGGGACCCTGCACCCTCGTGGGAGACCCAGAAGAGGTTCCAGGTTCCCGGCTTTGATTCTGCACGCACCGGCCGTTGGGGCTCAGTTGGGGAGTGAATCATCAGATGGAAGATCTTCCTCTCTGTCTCTCCTCCTCTCTATATATCTGACTTTGAAATAAAAAAAAAATCCATGAAGCCCTCTTGGCAGCCCATCGGGGAGCTGCTCCACTTGCCAAAGAACTCCCGGAGCCTGCATCTCAGGGTACTCTCCGAGGAATGGGGGTGGCGGTAAGGTTTCCCGGGGACCTGATCTGGCAAAGTACAACCCCAGTCGGCTTGTGTAACACCAGCTCCCAGAGGGCCTCTGGGGACGCAGGCGTGGGACTCCAACTCCCAGAGGGCCTGTGGGCACGCTGACTTAGGACTCCAGCTCCCAGAGGGCCTGTGGGCACGCTGACGTGGTATTCCACCTCCCAGGCTTCTTTAAGTACCCTGCTATTAAAGGCACCCTGACACTTCCTATCTCACAGGCCCGCGCTGATGCTAGGCCCCAATCTACCTCCTCCCCTCCCAGGCCTTGGTATGTGGGCTGTTCAGCATTGGAGCCCTGATCTTCCAACAACACGTGCCCCGGAATACTGTCCGCTACCCCCACACGACGCTAGGATGGCTCGGGTTGGGCTGTCTAGAGCTCAGAGGGCCTGAGCCGACCAGGGGTAGAAAGGGCAGCTTGGGGCCCGGCGCCGTAGCCTAGCGGCTAAAGTCCTCAACTTGAACGCACTGGGATCCCATATTGGCACCGGTTCTAATCCCGGCGGCGGCTCCACTTCCCATCCAGCTCCCTGCTTGTGGCCTGGGAAAGCAGTCGAGGACGGCCCAAAGCTTTGGGACCCTGCACCCTCGTGGCAGACCCAGAAGAAGTTCCAGGTTCCCGGCTTTGGATCGGCACGCACCGGCCGTTGCGGCTCCGTTGGGGAGTGAATCATCAGATGGAAGATCTTCCTCTCTGTCTCTTCTCCTCTCTGTATATCTGACTTTGTAATGAAATAAATAAATCTGCTAAAAAAAAAAAAAAGGGCAGCTTTGCGCGCCCTCTCGTGGCCACCAGCACTCACTGCAGGATGCTCATCCCAGGCTCTCCTGCCAAATCAAGGGAAGCAGCCCAGCTCCAGCTCAGAGAGGCATTCGCTCTCAAGGACACTCTTTTTAGAGCTTGCACACAAGACCCATGACCGGAAGCCCTACGCACGCCCTGGCGGTCTGCATTGACAGACAAAAGCAGTCTAGAGCCACAGCACAGCACACAGCACACAGCATGCTCCCTCGCAGGAGGCCGGCAGCTTTCTGTCTTTTCCTTCCTCCCTCCTGCCTCCCTCTGCCCCCTTTGCTTGGAAGCGCACAGGAACAGAGAGGGAGAGACAGCAAGCTTTCTGGCATCTGCTGGCTCACTTCCCCAAGGACCACCACCAGAGACAGCTGTGGCTGGGTCAGGACAAGCCCAGGAACCAGGAGCTTCCTCCAGATCTCCCACAGGGCCACAGGGCCACAGGGGTACAGCGGCAAAGGGGCACAAGCCCTGGCAGCATCCTCCGCTGCTCTCCCAGGAGGATCGGCAGGGAGCTGGACTGCAGGGGAAGCACCCAGGATTCGAAGCAGTACCCATACGGGCCATCCGCCTCTCAGGCTGAGGCTTGACCCATTCGGACAATACCCCGCACCAACACACCACACAACACCACACCACACCACACCACACCACACCACACCAACCCTTGCTGGACCCTTCAGCAGCTCCTTCACCAGGCTGCTGAAGGTGCCTGTCCCCCTGGCTTGCACAACTTATGCCGTTGCGTGCTGTGAGAGCAGCCGCTACAGATGAGAGATCCAGGCATGTTGCTACTCTACCTGTCCTGGGGAGAAGGACCTCTGTGAAAAACAGACGTCAGCTGTTGGGATGTCTTGTGGAAGGTGGCACATCAGCGGCAGCCGACGGTCCACAGCTGACCAGCAGGAGAAAGAGTCTTGAATCCAGAAGGATCCCTGGAGGAGGGTGAAGTACTCCCTGGTGAACAAGAGGGCAGCAGCATCTGGCTGGAGGCTGTGAGGCCAAATTCCTGCCTCCAAAGCACATGACAGGGATGGCTGACCCCTCAAGTGCTAGCTGGAGGTAGAAAGGGCAGCTTTGTGCACCCTGTCGTGTGCAGGCAGCACAGGCCCTGAAAGCCCTCCCTTGTGCGGGCCTTGGTGGCTCGCCGGCCATCATCAGATGTGCTGGGCAGCAGGGCTGCATGGTGCAGGGTGCTCTCCACAGCAGCTGGGGCCTGGGACTTCCTATTGCAGATGGCTGCTGACCTCTGGTGCCTACTTCTCCATCCACCTGCTCCTGGCTTAGGAGCCCACATGCCCAGACACCACCCAGCTAGGCCGAGGAAGGCCGAGTAGTGTATCACATCACCCTAACCGCCACCCCACACATGCAAAAATACATGGAGCCGATAGGCCCATCAGCGTGGCCTAGCGGCTGTTCGGCCTTGGAGCCCTGATCTTCCAACACCACGTGCCCCGGAATACTGTCCGGGACCCCCACACGACGCTAGGATGGCTCGGGTTGGGCTGTCTAGAGCTCAGAAGGCCTGAGCCGACCAGGGGTAGAAAGGGCAGCTTGGGACCCGACGCCGTAGCCTAGCGGCTAAAGTCCTCACCTTGAACGCACTGGGATCCCATATGGGCACCGGTTCTAATCCCGGCGGCGGCTCCACTTCCCATCCAGCTCCCTGCTTGTGGCCTGGGAAAGCAGTCGAGGACGGCCCAAAGCTTTGGGACCCTGCACCCTCGTGGGAGACCCAGAAGAGGTTCCGGGTTCCCGGCTTTGATTCGGCACGCACCGGCCGTTGGGGCTCAGTTGGGGAGTGAATCATCAGATGGAAGATCTTCCTCTCTGTCTCTCCTCCTCTCTGTATATCTGACTTTGAAATAAAAAAAAAAAATCCATGAAGCCCTCTTGGCAGCCCATCGGGGAGCTGCTCCACTTGCCAAACAACTCCCGGAGCCTGCATCTCAGGGTGCTCTTCGAATAATGGGGGTGGCGGTAAGGTTTCCCGGGACCTGATCTGGCAAAGTACAACCCCAGGTGGCTTGTGTAACACCAGCTCCCAGAGGACCTCTGGGGACGCAGGCGTGGGACTCCAACTCCCAGAGGGCCTCTGGGTACGTTGACGTAGGACTTCAACTCCCAGAGGGCCTCTGGGGACGCTGACGTAGGACTCCAACTCCCAGAGGGCCTGTGGGCACGCTGACGTAGGAAGCCAGAGCCCAGAGGGCCTGTGGGCACGCTGACTTAGGACTGCAGCTCCCAGAGGGCCTGTGGGCACGCTGACGTGGTATTCCACCTCCCAGGCTTCTTTAAGTACCCTGCTATTAAAGGCACCCTGACACTTCCTATCTCACAGGCCCACGCTGATGCTAGGCCCCAATCTACCTCCTCCCCTCCCAGGCCTTGGTATGTGGGCTGTTCAGCATTGGAGCCCTGATCTTCCAACAACACGTGCCCCGGAATACTGTCCGGGACCCCCACACGACGCTAGGATGGCTCGGGTTGGGCTGTCTAGAGCTCAGAGGGCCTGAGCCGACCAGGGGTAGAAAGGGCAGCTTGGGGCCCGGCGCCGTAGCCTAGCGGCTAAAGTCCTCAACTTGAACGCACTGGGATCCCATATGGGCACCGGTTCTAATCCCGGCGGCGGCTCCACTTCCCATCCAGCTCCCTGCTTGTGGCCTGGGAAAGCAGTCGAGGACGGCCCAAAGCTTTGGGACCCTGCACCCTCGTGGCAGACCCAGAAGAAGTTCCAGGTTCCCGGCTTTGGATCGGCACGCACCGGCCGTTGCGGCTCCGTTGGGGAGTGAATCATCAGATGGAAGATCTTCCTCTCTGTCTCTTCTCCTCTCTGTATATCTGACTTTGTAATGAAATAAATAAATCTGCTAAAAAAAAAAAAAAAAAAAAAGGCAGCTTTGCCCGCCCTCTCGTGGCCACCAGCACTCACTGCAGGACGCTCATCCCAGGCTCTCCTGCCAAATCAAGGGAAGCAGCCCAGCTCCAGCTCAGAGAGGCATTCACTCTCAAGGACACTCTTTTTAGAGCTTGCACACAAGACCCATGACCGGAAGCCCTACGCACGCCCAGGCGGTCTGCATTGACAGACAAAAGCAGTCTAGAGCCACAGCACAGCACACAGCACACAGCACACAGCACACAGCATGCTCCCTCGCAGGAGGCCGGCAGCTTTCTGTCTTTTCCTTCCTCCCTCCTGCCTCCCTCTGCCCCCTTTGCTTGGAAGCGCACAGGAACAGAGAGGGAGAGACAGCAAGCTTTCTGGCATCTGCTGGCTCACTTCCCCAAGGACCACCACCAGAGACAGCTGTGGCTGGGTCAGGACAAGCCCAGGAACCAGGAGCTTCCTCCAGATCTCCCACAGGGCCACAGGGCCACAGGGGTACAGCGGCAAAGGGGCACAAGCCCTGGCAGCATCCTCCGCTGCTCTCCCAGGAGGATCGGCAGGGAGCTGGACTGCAGGGGAAGCACCCAGGATTCGAAGCAGTACCCATACGGGCCATCCGCCTCTCAGGCTGAGGCTTGACCCATTCGGACAATACCCCGCACCAACACACCACACAACACCACACCACACCACACCACACCACACCACACCACACCACACCAACCCTTGCTGGACCCTTCAGCAGCTCCTTCACCAGGCTGCTGAAGGTGCCTGTCCCCCTGGCTTGCACAACTTATGCCGTTGCGTGCTGTGAGAGCAGCCGCTACAGACGAGAGATCCAGGCATGTTGCTACTCTACCTGTCCTGGGGAGAAGGACCTCTGTGAAAAACAGACGTCAGCTGTTGGGATGTCTTGTGGAAGGTGGCACATCAGCGGCAGCCGACGGTCCACAGCTGACCAGCAGGAGAAAGAGTCTTGAATCCAGAAGGATCCCTGGAGGAGGGTGAAGTACTCCCTGGTGAACAAGAGGGCAGCAGCATCTGGCTGGAGGCTGTGAGGCCAAATTCCTGCCTCCAAAGCACATGACAGGGATGGCTGACCCCTCAAGTGCTAGCTGGAGGTAGAAAGGGCAGCTTTGTGCACCCTGTCGTGTGCAGGCAGCACAGGCCCTGAAAGCCCTCCCTTGTGCGGGCCTTGGTGGCTCGCCGGCCATCATCAGATGTGCTGGGCAGCAGGGCTGCATGGTGCAGGGTGCTCTCCACAGCAGCTGGGGCCTGGGACTTCCTATTGCAGATGGCTGCTGACCTCTGGTGCCTACTTCTCCATCCACCTGCTCCTGGCTTAGGAGCCCACATGCCCAAACACCACCCAGCTAGGCCGAGGAAGGCCGCGTGGTGTATCACATCACCCTAACCGCCACCCCACACATGCAAAAATACATGGAGCCGGGGCCCATCAGCGTGGCCTAGCGGCTGTTCGGCCTTGGAGCCCTGATCTTCCAACAACACGTGCCCCGGAATACTGTCCGGGACCCCCACACGACGCTAGGATGGCTCGGGTTGGGCTGTCTAGAGCTCAGAGGGCCTGAGCCGACCAGGGGTAGAAAGGGCAGCTTGGGGCCCGGCGCCGTAGCCTAGCGGCTAAAGTCCTCAACTTGAACGCACTGGGATCCCATATGGGCACCGGTTCTAATCCCGGCGGCGGCTCCACTTCCCATCCAGCTCCCTGCTTGTGGCCTGGGAAAGCAGTCGAGGACGGCCCAAAGCTTTGGGACCCTGCACCCTCGTGGCAGACCCAGAAGAAGTTCCAGGTTCCCGGCTTTGGATCGGCACGCACCGGCCGTTGCGGCTCCGTTGGGGAGTGAATCATCAGATGGAAGATCTTCCTCTCTGTCTCTCCTCCTCTCTGTATATCTGACTTTGAAATAAAAAAAAAAAATCCATGAAGCCCTCTTGGCAGCCCATCGGGGAGCTGCTCCACTTGCCAAACAACTCCCGGAGCCTGCATCTCAGGGTGTTCTTCGAGGAATGGGGGTGGCGGTAAGGTTTCCCGGGACCTGATCTGGCAAAGTACAACCCCAGTCGGCTTGTGTAACACCAGCTCCCAGAGGGCCTCTGGGGACGCAGGCGTGGGACTCCAACTCCCAGAGGGCCTCTGGGGACGTTGACGTAGGACTCCAGCTCCCAGAGGGCCTCTGGGGACGCTGACGTAGGACTCCAACTCCCAGAGGGCCTCTGGGGACGCTGACGTAGGACTCCAACTCCCAGAGGGCCTCTGGGGCACGCTGACGTAGGAAGCCAGAGCCCAGAGGGCCTGTGGGCACGCTGAGTTAGGACTGCAGCTCCCAGAGGGCCTGTAGTCACGCTGACGTGGTATTCCACCTCCCAGGCTTCTTTAAGTACCCTGCTATTAAAGGCACCCTGACACTTCCTATCTCACAGGCCCACGCTGATGCTAGGCCCCAATCTACTTCCTCCCCTCCCAGGCCTTGGTATGTGGGCTGTTCAGCATTGGAGCCCTGATCTTCCAACAACACGTGCCCCGGAATACTGTCCGGGACCCCCACACGACGCTAGGATGGCTCGGGTTGGGCTGTCTAGAGCTCAGAGGGCCTGAGCCGACCAGGGGTAGAAAGGGCAGCTTGGGGCCCGGCGCCGTAGCCTAGCGGCTAAAGTCCTCAACTTGAACGCACTGGGATCCCATATGGGCACCGGTTCTAATCCCGGCGGCGGCTCCACTTCCCATCCAGCTCCCTGCTTGTGGCCTGGGAAAGCAGTCGAGGACGGCCCAAAGCTTTGGGACCCTGCACCCTCGTGGCAGACCCAGAAGAAGTTCCAGGTTCCCGGCTTTGGATCGGCACGCACCGGCCGTTGCGGCTCCGTTGGGGAGTGAATCATCAGATGGAAGATCTTCCTCTCTGTCTCTTCTCCTCTCTGTATATCTGACTTTGTAATGAAATAAATAAATCTGCTAAAAAAAAAAAAAAAAGGCAGCTTTGCCCGCCCTCTCGTGGCCACCAGCACTCACTGCAGGACGCTCATCCCAGGCTCTCCTGCCAAATCAAGGGAAGCAGCCCAGCTCCAGCTCAGAGAGGCATTCGCTCTCAAGGACACTCTTTTTAGAGCTTGCACACAAGACCCATGACCGGAAGCCCTACGCACGCCCAGGCGGTCTGCATTGACAGACAAAAGCAGTCTAGAGCCACAGCACAGCACACAGCACACAGCACACAGCACACAGCATGCTCCCTCGCAGGAGGCCGGCAGCTTTCTGTCTTTTCCTTCCTCCCTCCTGCCTCCCTCTGCCCCCTTTGCTTGGAAGCGCACAGGAACAGAGAGGGAGAGACAGCAAGCTTTCTGGCATCTGCTGGCTCACTTCCCCAAGGACCACCACCAGAGACAGCTGTGGCTGGGTCAGGACAAGCCCAGGAACCAGGAGCTTCCTCCAGATCTCCCACAGGGCCACAGGGCCACAGGGGTACAGCGGCAAAGGGGCACAAGCCCTGGCAGCATCCTCCGCTGCTCTCCCAGGAGGATCGGCAGGGAGCTGGACTGCAGGGGAAGCACCCAGGATTCGAAGCAGTACCCATACGGGCCATCCGCCTCTCAGGCTGAGGCTTGACCCATTCGGACAATACCCCGCACCAACACACCACACAACACCACACCACACCACACCACACCACACCAACCCTTGCTGGACCCTTCAGCAGCTCCTTCACCAGGCTGCTGAAGGTGCCTGTCCCCCTGGCTTGCACAACTTATGCCGTTGCGTGCTGTGAGAGCAGCCGCTACAGACGAGAGATCCAGGCATGTTGCTACTCTACCTGTCCTGGGGAGAAGGACCTCTGTGAAAAACAGACGTCAGCTGTTGGGTTGTCTTGTGGAAGGTGGCACATCAGCGGCAGCCGACGGTCCACAGCTGACCAGCAGGAGAAAGAGTCTTGAATCCAGAAGGATCCCTGGAGGAGGGTGAAGTACTCCCTGGTGAACAAGAGGGCAGCAGCATCTGGCTGGAGGCTGTGAGGCCAAATTCCTGCCTCCAAAGCACATGACAGGGATGGCTGACCCCTCAAGTGCTAGCTGGAGGTAGAAAGGGCAGCTTTGTGCACCCTGTCGTGTGCAGGCAGCACAGGCCCTGAAAGCCCTCCCTTGTGCGGGCCTTGGTGGCTCGCCGGCCATCATCAGATGTGCTGGGCAGCAGGGCTGCATGGTGCAGGGTGCTCTCCGCAGCAGCTGGGGCCTGGGACTTCCTATTGCAGATGGCTGCTGACCTCTGGTGCCTACTTCTCCATCCACCTGCTCCTGGCTTAGGAGCCCACATGCCCAAACACCACCCAGCTAGGCCGAGGAAGGCCGAGTAGTGTATCACATCACCCTAACCGCCACCCCACACATGCAAAAATACATGGAGCCGGGGCCCATCAGCATGGCCTAGCGGCTGTTCGGCCTTGGAGCCCTGATCTTCCAACAAAACATGCCCCGGAATACTGTCCGGGACCCCCACACGACGCTAGGATGGCTCGGGTTGGGCTGTCTAGAGCTCAGAAGGCCTGAGCCGACCAGGGGTAGAAAGGGCAGCTTGGGACCCGACGCCGTAGCCTAGCGGCTAAAGTCCTCAACTTGAACGCACTGGGATCCCATATGGGCACCGGTTCTAATCCCGGCGGCGGCTCCAATTCCCATCCAGCTCCCTGCTTGTGGCCTGGGAAAGCAGTCGAGGACGGCCCAAAGCTTTGGGACCCTGCACCCTCGTGGGAGACCCAGAAGAGGTTCCGGGTTCCCGGCTTTGATTCGGCACGCACCGGCCGTTGGGGCTCAGTTGGGAAGTGAATCATCAGATGGAAGATCTTCCTCTCTGTCTCTCCTCCTCTCTGTATATCTGACTTTGAAATAAAAAAAAAAATCCATGAAGCCCTCTTGGCAGCCCATCGGGGAGCTGCTCCACTTGCCAAACAACTCCCGGAGCCTGCATCTCAGGGTGTTCTTCGAGGAATGGGGGTGGCGGTAAGGTTTCCCGGGACCTGATCTGGCAAAGTACAACCCCAGTCGGCTTGTGTAACACCAGCTCCCAGAGGGCCTCTGGGGACGCAGGCGTGGGACTCCAACTCCCAGAGGGCCTCTGGGTACGTTGACGTAGGACTCCAACTCCCAGAGGGCCTCTGGGGACGCTGACGTAGGACTCCAACTCCCAGAGGGCCTCTGGGGCACGCTGACGTAGGACTCCAACTCCCAGAGGGCCTCTGGGGCACGCTGACGTAGGAAGCCAGAGCCCAGAGGGCCTGTGGGCACGCTGACTTAGGACTGCAGCTCCCAGAGGGCCTGTGGGCACGCTGACGTGGTATTCCACCTCCCAGGCTTCTTTAAGTACCCTGCTATTAAAGGCACCCTGACACTTCCTATCTCACAGGCCCACGCTGATGCTAGGCCCCAATCTACCTCCTCCCCTCCCAGGCCTTGCTATGTGGGCTGTTCAGCATTGGAGCCCTGATCTTCCAACAACACGTGCCCCGGAATACTGTCCGGGACCCCCACACGACGCTAGGATGGCTCGGGTTGGGCTGTCTAGAGCTCAGAGGGCCTGAGCCGACCAGGGGTAGAAAGGGCAGCTTGGGGCCCGGCGCCGTAGCCTAGCGGCTAAAGTCCTCAACTTGAACGCACTGGGATCCCATATGGGCACCGGTTCTAATCCCGGCGGCGGCTCCACTTCCCATCCAGCTCCCTGCTTGTGGCCTGGGAAAGCAGTCGAGGACGGCCCAAAGCTTTGGGACCCTGCACCCTCGTGGCAGACCCAGAAGAAGTTCCAGGTTCCCGGCTTTGGATCGGCACGCACCGGCCGTTGCGGCTCCGTTGGGGAGTGAATCATCAGATGGAAGATCTTCCTCTCTGTCTCTTCTCCTCTCTGTATATCTGACTTTGTAATGAAATAAATAAATCTGCTAAAAAAAAAAAAAAAAAAAAAAAAAGGCAGCTTTGCGCGCCCTCTCGTGGCCACCAGCACTCACTGCAGGACGCTCATCCCAGGCTCTCCTGCCAAATCAAGGGAAGCAGCCCAGCTCCAGCTCAGAGAGGCATTCGCTCTCAAGGACACTCTTTTTAGAGCTTGCACACAAGACCCATGACCGGAAGCCCTACGCACGCCCAGGCGGTCTGCATTGACAGACAAAAGCAGTCTAGAGCCACAGCACAGCACACAGCACACAGCACACAGCATGCTCCCTCGCAGGAGGCCGGCAGCTTTCTGTCTTTTCCTTCCTCCCTCCTGCCTCCCTCTGCCCCCTTTGCTTGGAAGCGCACAGGAACAGAGAGGGAGAGACAGCAAGCTTTCTGGCATCTGCTGGCTCACTTCCCCAAGGACCACCACCAGAGACAGCTGTGGCTGGGTCAGGACAAGCCCAGGAACCAGGAGCTTCCTCCAGATCTCCCACAGGGCCACAGGGCCACAGGGGTACAGCGGCAAAGGGGCACAAGCCCTGGCAGCATCCTCCGCTGCTCTCCCAGGAGGATCGGCAGGGAGCTGGACTGCAGGGGAAGCACCCAGGATTCGAAGCAGTACCCATACGGGCCATCCGCCTCTCAGGCTGAGGCTTGACCCATTCGGACAATACCCCGCACCAACACACCACACAACACCACACCACACCACACCACACCACACCACACCAACCCTTGCTGGACCCTTCAGCAGCTCCTTCACCAGGCTGCTGAAGGTGCCTGTCCCCCTGGCTTGCACAACTTATGCCGTTGCGTGCTGTGAGAGCAGCCGCTACAGACGAGAGATCCAGGCATGTTGCTACTCTACCTGTCCTGGGGAGAAGGACCTCTGTGAAAAACAGACGTCAGCTGTTGGGATGTCTTGTGGAAGGTGGCACATCAGCGGCAGCCGACGGTCCACAGCTGACCAGCAGGAGAAAGAGTCTTGAATCCAGAAGGATCCCTGGAGGAGGGTGAAGTACTCCCTGGTGAACAAGAGGGCAGCAGCATCTGGCTGGAGGCTGTGAGGCCAAATTCCTGCCTCCAAAGCACATGACAGGGATGGCTGACCCCTCAAGTGCTAGCTGGAGGTAGAAAGGGCAGCTTTGTGCACCCTGTCGTGTGCAGGCAGCACAGGCCCTGAAAGCCCTCCCTTGTGCGGGCCTTGGTGGCTCGCCGGCCATCATCAGATGTGCTGGGCAGCAGGGCTGCATGGTGCAGGGTGCTCTCCACAGCAGCTGGGGCCTGGGACTTCCTATTGCAGATGGCTGCTGACCTCTGGTGCCTACTTCTCCATCCACCTGCTCCTGGCTTAGGAGCCCACATGCCCAAACACCACCCAGCTAGGCCGAGGAAGGCCGCGTGGTGTATCACATCACCCTAACCGCCACCCCACACATGCAAAAATACATGGAGCCGGGGCCCATCAGCGTGGCCTAGCGGCTGTTCGGCCTTGGAGCCCTGATCTTCCAACAACACGTGCCCCGGAATACTGTCCGGGACCCCCACACGACGCTAGGATGGCTCGGGTTGGGCTGTCTAGAGCTCAGAGGGCCTGAGCCGACCAGGGGTAGAAAGGGCAGCTTGGGGCCCGGCGCCGTAGCCTAGCGGCTAAAGTCCTCAACTTGAACGCACTGGGATCCCATATGGGCACCGGTTCTAATCCCGGCGGCGGCTCCAATTCCCATCCAGCTCCCTGCTTGTGGCCTGGGAAAGCAGTCGAGGACGGCCCAAAGCTTTGGGACCCTGCACCCTCGTGGCAGACCCAGAAGAAGTTCCAGGTTCCCGGCTTTGGATCGGCACGCACCGGCCGTTGCGGCTCCGTTGGGGAGTGAATCATCAGATGGAAGATCTTCCTCTCTGTCTCTCCTCCTCTCTGTATATCTGACTTTGAAATAAAAAAAAAAAATCCATGAAGCCCTCTTGGCAGCCCATCGGGGAGCTGCTCCACTTGCCAAACAACTCCCGGAGCCTGCATCTCAGGGTGTTCTTCGAGGAATGGGGGTGGCGGTAAGGTTTCCCGGGACCTGATCTGGCAAAGTACAACCCCAGTCGGCTTGTGTAACACCAGCTCCCAGAGGGCCTCTGGGGACGCAGGCGTGGGACTCCAACTCCCAGAGGGCCTCTGGGGACGTTGACGTAGGACTCCAACTCCCAGAGGGCCTCTGGGGATGCTGACGTAGGACTCCAACTCCCAGAGGGCCTCTGGGGACGCTGACGTAGGACTCCAACTCCCAGAGGGCCTCTGGGGCACGCTGACGTAGGAAGCCAGAGCCCAGAGGGCCTGTGGGCACGCTGAGTTAGGACTGCAGCTCCCAGAGGGCCTGTAGTCACGCTGACGTGGTATTCCACCTCCCAGGCTTCTTTAAGTACCCTGCTATTAAAGGCACCCTGACACTTCCTATCTCACAGGCCCACGCTGATGCTAGGCCCCAATCTACTTCCTCCCCTCCCAGGCCTTGGTATGTGGGCTGTTCAGCATTGGAGCCCTGATCTTCCAACAACACGTGCCCCGGAATACTGTCCGGGACCCCCACACGACGCTAGGATGGCTCGGGTTGGGCTGTCTAGAGCTCAGAGGGCCTGAGCCGACCAGGGGTAGAAAGGGCAGCTTGGGGCCCGGCGCCGTAGCCTAGCGGCTAAAGTCCTCAACTTGAACGCACTGGGATCCCATATGGGCACCGGTTCTAATCCCGGCGGCGGCTCCACTTCCCATCCAGCTCCCTGCTTGTGGCCTGGGAAAGCAGTCGAGGACGGCCCAAAGCTTTGGGACCCTGCACCCTCGTGGCAGACCCAGAAGAAGTTCCAGGTTCCCGGCTTTGGATCGGCACGCACCGGCCGTTGCGGCTCCGTTGGGGAGTGAATCATCAGATGGAAGATCTTCCTCTCTGTCTCTTCTCCTCTCTGTATATCTGACTTTGTAATGAAATAAATAAATCTGCTAAAAAAAAAAAAAAAAGGCAGCTTTGCCCGCCCTCTCGTGGCCACCAGCACTCACTGCAGGACGCTCATCCCAGGCTCTCCTGCCAAATCAAGGGAAGCAGCCCAGCTCCAGCTCAGAGAGGCATTCGCTCTCAAGGACACTCTTTTTAGAGCTTGCACACAAGACCCATGACCGGAAGCCCTACGCACGCCCAGGCGGTCTGCATTGACAGACAAAAGCAGTCTAGAGCCACAGCACAGCACACAGCACACAGCACAAGCATGCTCCCTCGCAGGAGGCCGGCAGCTTTCTGTCTTTTCCTTCCTCCTCCTGCCTCCCTCTGCCCCCTTTGCTTGGAAGCGCACAGGAACAGAGAGGGAGAGACAGCAAGCTTTCTGGCATCTGCTGGCTCACTTCCCCAAGGACCACCACCAGAGACAGCTGTGGCTGGGTCAGGACAAGCCCAGGAACCAGGAGCTTCCTCCAGATCTCCCACAGGGCCACAGGGCCACAGGGTACAGCGGCAAAGGGGCACAAGCCCTGGCAGCATCCTCCGCTGCTCTCCCAGGAGGATCGGCAGGGAGCTGGACTGCAGGGGAAGCACCCAGGATTCGAAGCAGTACCCATACGGGCCATCCGCCTCTCAGCTGAGGCTTGACCCATTCGGACAATACCCCGCACCAACACACCACACAACACCACACCACACCACACCACACCACACCAACCCTTGCTGGACCCTTCAGCAGCTCCTTCACCAGGCTGCTGAAGGTGCCTGTCCCCCTGGCTTGCACAACTTATGCCGTTGCGTGCTGTGAGAGCAGCCGCTACAGACGAGAGATCCAGGCATGTTGCTACTCTACCTGTCCTGGGGAGAAGGACCTCTGTGAAAAACAGACGTCAGCTGTTGGGTTGTCTTGTGGAAGGTGGCACATCAGCGGCAGCCGACGGTCCACAGGCTGACCAGCAGGAGAAAGAGTCTTGAATCCAGAAGGATCCCTGGAGGAGGGTGAAGTACTCCCTGGTGAACAAGAGGGCAGCAGCATCTGGCTGGAGGCTGTGAGGCCAAATTCCTGCCTCCAAAGCACATGACAGGGATGGCTGACCCCTCAAGTGCTAGCTGGAGGTAGAAAGGGCAGCTTTGTGCACCCTGTCGTGTGCAGGCAGCACAGGCCCTGAAAGCCCTCCCTTGTGCGGGCCTTGGTGGCTCGCCGGCCATCATCAGATGTGCTGGGCAGCAGGGCTGCATGGTGCAGGGTGCTCTCCGCAGCAGCTGGGGCCTGGGACTTCCTATTGCAGATGGCTGCTGACCTCTGGTGCCTACTTCTCCATCCACCTGCTCCTGGCTTAGGAGCCCACATGCCCAAACACCACCCAGCTAGGCCGAGGAAGGCCGAGTAGTGTGTATCACATCACCCTAACCGCCACCCCACACATGCAAAAATACATGGAGCCGGGGCCCATCAGCATGGCCTAGCGGCTGTTCGGCCTTGGAGCCCTGATCTTCCAACAAAAACATGCCCCGGAATACTGTCCGGGACCCCCACACGACGCTAGGATGGCTCGGGTTGGGCTGTCTAGAGCTCAGAAGGCCTGAGCCGACCAGGGGTAGAAAGGGCAGCTTGGGACCCGACGCCGTAGCCTAGCGGCTAAAGTCCTCAACTTGAACGCACTGGGATCCCATATGGGCACCGGTTCTAATCCCGGCGGCGGCTCCAATTCCCATCCAGCTCCCTGCTTGTGGCCTGGGAAAGCAGTCGAGGACGGCCCAAAGCTTTGGGACCCTGCACCCTCGTGGGAGACCCAGAAGAGGTTCCGGGTTCCCGGCTTTGATTCGGCACGCACCGGCCGTTGGGGCTCAGTTGGGAAGTGAATCATCAGATGGAAGATCTTCCTCTCTGTCTCTCCTCCTCTCTGTATATCTGACTTTGAAATAAAAAAAAAAATCCATGAAGCCCTCTTGGCAGCCCATCGGGGAGCTGCTCCACTTGCCAAACAACTCCCGGAGCCTGCATCTCAGGGTGTTCTTCGAGGAATGGGGGTGGCGGTAAGGTTTCCCGGGACCTGATCTGGCAAAGTACAACCCCAGTCGGCTTGTGTAACACCAGCTCCCCAGAGGGCCTCTGGGGACGCAGGCGTGGGACTCCAACTCCCAGAGGGCCTCTGGGTACGTTGACGTAGGACTCCAACTCCCAGAGGGCCTCTGGGGACGCTGACGTAGGACTCCAACTCCCAGAGGGCCTCTGGGGCACGCTGACGTAGGACTCCAACTCCCAGAGGGCCTCTGGGGCACGCTGACGTAGGAAGCCAGAGCCCAGAGGGCCTGTGGGCACGCTGACTTAGGACTGCAGCTCCCAGAGGGCCTGTGGGCACGCTGACGTGGTATTCCACCTCCCAGGCTTCTTTAAGTACCCTGCTATTAAAGGCACCCTGACACTTCCTATCTCACAGGCCCACGCTGATGCTAGGCCCCAATCTACCTCCTCCCCTCCCAGGCCTTGCTATGTGGGCTGTTCAGCATTGGAGCCCTGATCTTCCAACAACACGTGCCCCGGAATACTGTCCGGGACCCCCACACGACGCTAGGATGGCTCGGGTTGGGCTGTCTAGAGCTCAGAGGGCCTGAGCCGACCAGGGGTAGAAAGGGCAGCTTGGGGCCCGGCGCCGTAGCCTAGCGGCTAAAGTCCTCAACTTGAACGCACTGGGATCCCATATGGGCACCGGTTCTAATCCCGGCGGCGGCTCCACTTCCCATCCAGCTCCCTGCTTGTGGCCTGGGAAAGCAGTCGAGGACGGCCCAAAGCTTTGGGACCCTGCACCCTCGTGGCAGACCCAGAAGAAGTTCCAGGTTCCCGGCTTTGGATCGGCACGCACCGGCCGTTGCGGCTCCGTTGGGGAGTGAATCATCAGATGGAAGATCTTCCTCTCTGTCTCTTCTCCTCTCTGTATATCTGACTTTGTAATGAAATAAATAAATCTGCTAAAAAAAAAAAAAAAAAAAAAAAAAAGGCAGCTTTGCGCGCCCTCTCGTGGCCACCAGCACTCACTGCAGGACGCTCATCCCAGGCTCTCCTGCCAAATCAAGGGAAGCAGCCCAGCTCCAGCTCAGAGAGGCATTCGCTCTCAAGGACACTCTTTTTAGAGCTTGCACACAAGACCCATGACCGGAAGCCCTACGCACGCCCAGGCGGTCTGCATTGACAGACAAAAGCAGTCTAGAGCCACAGCACAGCACACAGCACACAGCACACAGCATGCTCCCTCGCAGGAGGCCGGCAGCTTTCTGTCTTTTCCTTCCTCCCTCCTGCCTCCCTCTGCCCCCTTTGCTTGGAAGCGCACAGGAACAGAGAGGGAGAGACAGCAAGCTTTCTGGCATCTGCTGGCTCACTTCCCCAAGGACCACCACCAGAGACAGCTGTGGCTGGGTCAGGACAAGCCCAGGAACCAGGAGCTTCCTCCAGATCTCCCACAGGGCCACAGGGCCACAGGGGTACAGCGGCAAAGGGGCACAAGCCCTGGCAGCATCCTCCGCTGCTCTCCCAGGAGGATCGGCAGGGAGCTGGACTGCAGGGGAAGCACCCAGGATTCGAAGCAGTACCCATACGGGCCATCCGCCTCTCAGGCTGAGGCTTGACCCATTCGGACAATACCCCGCACCAACACACCACACAACACCACACCACACCACACCACACCACACCACACCAACCCTTGCTGGACCCTTCAGCAGCTCCTTCACCAGGCTGCTGAAGGTGCCTGTCCCCCTGGCTTGCACAACTTATGCCGTTGCGTGCTGTGAGAGCAGCCGCTACAGACGAGAGATCCAGGCATGTTGCTACTCTACC
Source organism: Ochotona princeps (assembly GCF_030435755.1). NCBI lineage: Eukaryota > Metazoa > Chordata > Mammalia > Lagomorpha > Ochotonidae > Ochotona > Ochotona princeps. The sequence goes on along the minus strand of NW_026697224.1, from coordinate 70,715 downwards.
TGTCCTGGGGAGAAGGACCTCTGTGAAAAACAGACGTCAGCTGTTGGGATGTCTTGTGGAAGGTGGCACATCAGCGGCAGCCGACGGTCCACAGCTGACCAGCAGGAGAAAGAGTCTTGAATCCAGAAGGATCCCTGGAGGAGGGTGAAGTACTCCCTGGTGAACAAGAGGGCAGCAGCATCTGGCTGGAGGCTGTGAGGCCAAATTCCTGCCTCCAAAGCACATGACAGGGATGGCTGACCCCTCAAGTGCTAGCTGGAGGTAGAAAGGGCAGCTTTGTGCACCCTGTCGTGTGCAGGCAGCACAGGCCCTGAAAGCCCTCCCTTGTGCGGGCCTTGGTGGCTCGCCGGCCATCATCAGATGTGCTGGGCAGCAGGGCTGCATGGTGCAGGGTGCTCTCCGCAGCAGCTGGGGCCTGGGACTTCCTATTGCAGATGGCTGCTGACCTCTGGTGCCTACTTCTCCATCCACCTGCTCCTGGCTTAGGAGCCCACATGCCCAAACACCACCCAGCTAGGCCGAGGAAGGCCGAGTAGTGTATCACATCACCCTAACCGCCACCCCACACATGCAAAAATACATGGAGCCGGGGCCCATCAGCATGGCCTAGCGGCTGTTCGGCCTTGGAGCCCTGATCTTCCAACAAAACATGCCCCGGAATACTGTCCGGGACCCCCACACGACGCTAGGATGGCTCGGGTTGGGCTGTCTAGAGCTCAGAAGGCCTGAGCCGACCAGGGGTAGAAAGGGCAGCTTGGGACCCGACGCCGTAGCCTAGCGGCTAAAGTCCTCACCTTGAACGCACTGGGATCCCATATGGGCACCGGTTCTAATCCCGGCGGCGGCTCCAATTCCCATCCAGCTCCCTGCTTGTGGCCTGGGAAAGCAGTCGAGGACGGCCCAAAGCTTTGGGACCCTGCACCCTCGTGGGAGACCCAGAAGAGGTTCCGGGTTCCCGGCTTTGATTCGGCACGCACCGGCCGTTGCGGCTCAGTTGGGGAGTGAATCATCAGATGGAAGATCTTCCTCTCTGTCTCTCCTCCTCTCTGTATATCTGACTTTGAAATAAAAAAAAAAAATCCATGAAGCCCTCTTGGCAGCCCATCGGGGAGCTGCTCCACTTGCCAAACAACTCCCGGAGCCTGCATCTCAGGGTGTTCTTCGAGGAATGGGGGTGGCGGTAAGGTTTCCCGGGACCTGATCTGGCAAAGTACAACCCCAGTCGGCTTGTGTAACACCAGCTCCCAGAGGGCCTCTGGGGACGCAGGCGTGGGACTCCAACTCCCAGAGGGCCTCTGGGTACGTTGACGTAGGACTCCAACTCCCAGAGGGCCTCTGGGGACGCAGGCGTGGGACTCCAACTCCCAGAGGGCCTCTGGGTACGTTGACGTAGGACTCCAACTCCCAGAGGGCCTCTGGGGACGCTGACGTAGGACTGCAGCTCCCAGAGGGCCTCTGGGGCACGCTGACGTAGGAAGCCAGAGCCCAGAGGGCCTAAGGGCACGCTGACTTAGGACTGCAGCTCCCAGAGGGCCTGTGGGCACGCTGACGTGGTATTCCACCTCCCAGGCTTCTTTAAGTACCCTGCTATTAAAGGCACCCTGACACTTCCTATCTCACAGGCCCACGCTGATGCTAGGCCCCAATCTACCTCCTCCCCTCCCAGGCCTTGGTATGTGGGCTGTTCAGCATTGGAGCCCTGATCTTCCAACAACACGTGCCCCGGAATACTGTCCGGGACCCCCACACGACGCTAGGATGGCTCGGGTTGGGCTGTCTAGAGCTCAGAGGGCCTGAGCCGACCAGGGGTAGAAAGGGCAGCTTGGGGCCCGGCGCCGTAGCCTAGCGGCTAAAGTCCTCAACTTGAACGCACTGGGATCCCATATGGGCACCGGTTCTAATCCCGGCGGCGGCTCCACTTCCCATCCAGCTCCCTGCTTGTGGCCTGGGAAAGCAGTCGAGGACGGCCCAAAGCTTTGGGACCCTGCACCCTCGTGGCAGACCCAGAAGAAGTTCCAGGTTCCCGGCTTTGGATCGGCACGCACCGGCCGTTGCGGCTCCGTTGGGGAGTGAATCATCAGATGGAAGATCTTCCTCTCTGTCTCTTCTCCTCTCTGTATATCTGACTTTGTAATGAAATAAATAAATCTGCTAAAAAAAAAAAAAAAAAAGGGCAGCTTTGCGCGCCCTCTCGTGGCCACCAGCACTCACTGCAGGACGCAGGCTCTCCTGCCAAATCAAGGGAAGCAGCCCAGCTCCAGCTCAGAGAGGCATTCGCTCTCAAGGACACTCTTTTTAGAGCTTGCACACAAGACCCATGACCGGAAGCCCTACGCACGCCCTGGCGGTCTGCATTGACAGACAAAAGCAGTCTAGAGCCACAGCACAGCACACAGCACACAGCACACAGCATGCTCCCTCGCAGGAGGCCGGCAGCTTTCTGTCTTTTCCTTCCTCCCTCCTGCCTCCCTCTGCCCCCTTTGCTTGGAAGCGCACAGGAACAGAGAGGGAGAGACAGCAAGCTTTCTGGCATCTGCTGGCTCACTTCCCCAAGGACCACCACCAGAGACAGCTGTGGCTGGGTCAGGACAAGCCCAGGAACCAGGAGCTTCCTCCAGATCTCCCACAGGGCCACAGGGCCACAGGGGTACAGCGGCAAAGGGGCACAAGCCCTGGCAGCATCCTCCGCTGCTCTCCCAGGAGGATCGGCAGGGAGCTGGACTGCAGGGGAAGCACCCAGGATTCGAAGCAGTACCCATACGGGCCATCCGCCTCTCAGGCTGAGGCTTGACCCATTCGGACAATACCCCGCACCAACACACCACACAACACCACACCACACCACACCACACCACACCACACCAACCCTTGCTGGACCCTTCAGCAGCTCCTTCACCAGGCTGCTGAAGGTGCCTGTCCCCCTGGCTTGCACAACTTATGCCGTTGTGTGCTGTGAGAGCAGCCGCTACAGATGAGAGATCCAGGCATGTTGCTACTCTACCTGTCCTGGGGAGAAGGACCTCTGTGAAAAACAGACGTCAGCTGTTGGGATGTCTTGTGGAAGGTGGCACATCAGCGGCAGCCGACGGTCCACAGCTGACCAGCAGGAGAAAGAGTCTTGAATCCAGAAGGATCCCTGGAGGAGGGTGAAGTACTCCCTGGTGAACAAGAGGGCAGCAGCATCTGGCTGGAGGCTGTGAGGCCAAATTCCTGCCTCCAAAGCACATGACAGGGATGGCTGACCCCTCAAGTGCTAGCTGGAGGTAGAAAGGGCAGCTTTGTGCACCCTGTCGTGTGCAGGCAGCACAGGCCCTGAAAGCCCTCCCTTGTGCGGGCCTTGGTGGCTCGCCGGCCATCATCAGATGTGCTGGGCAGCAGGGCTGCATGGTGCAGGGTGCTCTCCACAGCAGCTGGGGCCTGGGACTTCCTATTGCAGATGGCTGCTGACCTCTGGTGCCTACTTCTCCATCCACCTGCTCCTGGCTTAGGAGCCCACATGCCCAAACACCACCCAGCTAGGCCGAGGAAGGCCGAGTAGTGTATCACATCACCCTAACCGCCACCCCACACATGCAAAAATACATGGAGCCGATAGGCCCATCAGCGTGGCCTAGCGGCTGTTCGGCCTTGGAGCCCTGATCTTCCAACACCACGTGCCCCGGAATACTGTCCGGGACCCCCACACGACGCTAGGATGGCTCGGGTTGGGCTGTCTAGAGCTCAGAAGGCCTGAGCCGACCAGGGGTAGAAAGGGCAGCTTGGGACCCGACGCCGTAGCCTAGCGGCTAAAGTCCTCACCTTGAACGCACTGGGATCCCATATGGGCACCGGTTCTAATCCCGGCGGCGGCTCCACTTCCCATCCAGCTCCCTGCTTGTGGCCTGGGAAAGCAGTCGAGGACGGCCCAAAGCTTTGGGACCCTGCACCCTCGTGGGAGACCCAGAAGAGGTTCCGGGTTCCCGGCTTTGATTCGGCACGCACCGGCCGTTGGGGCTCAGTTGGGGAGTGAATCATCAGATGGAAGATCTTCCTCTCTGTCTCTCCTCCTCTCTGTATATCTGACTTTGAAATAAAAAAAAAAAATCCATGAAGCCCTCTTGGCAGCCCATCGGGGAGCTGCTCCACTTGCCAAAGAACTCCCGGAGCCTGCATCTCAGGGTGCTCTTCGAATAATGGGGGTGGCGGTAAGGTTTCCCGGGACCTGATCTGGCAAAGTACAACCCCAGTTGGCTTGTGTAACACCAGCTCCCAGAGGACCTCTGGGGACGCAGGCGTGGGACTCCAACTCCCAGAGGGCCTCTGGGTACGTTGACGTAGGACTTCAACTCCCAGAGGGCCTCTGGGGACGCTGACGTAGGACTCCAACTCCCAGAGGGCCTGTGGGCACGCTGACGTAGGAAGCCAGAGCCCAGAGGGCCTGTGGGCACGCTGACTTAGGACTGCAGCTCCCAGAGGGCCTGTGGGCACGCTGACGTGGTATTCCACCTCCCAGGCTTCTTTAAGTACCCTGCTATTAAAGGCACCCTGACACTTCCTATCTCACAGGCCCACGCTGATGCTAGGCCCCAATCTACCTCCTCCCCTCCCAGGCCTTGCTATGTGGGCTGTTCAGCATTGGAGCCCTGATCTTCCAACAACACGTGCCCCGGAATACTGTCCGGGACCCCCACACGACGCTAGGATGGCTCGGGTTGGGCTGTCTAGAGCTCAGAGGGCCTGAGCCGACCAGGGGTAGAAAGGGCAGCTTGGGGCCCGGCGCCGTAGCCTAGCGGCTAAAGTCCTCAACTTGAACGCACTGGGATCCCATATGGGCACCGGTTCTAATCCCGGCGGCGGCTCCACTTCCCATCCAGCTCCCTGCTTGTGGCCTGGGAAAGCAGTCGAGGACGGCCCAAAGCTTTGGGACCCTGCACCCTCGTGGCAGACCCAGAAGAAGTTCCAGGTTCCCGGCTTTGGATCGGCACGCACCGGCCGTTGCGGCTCCGTTGGGGAGTGAATCATCAGATGGAAGATCTTCCTCTCTGTCTCTTCTCCTCTCTGTATATCTGACTTTGTAATGAAATAAATAAATCTGCTAAAAAAAAAAAAAAAAAAAAGGCAGCTTTGCCCGCCCTCTCGTGGCCACCAGCACTCACTGCAGGACGCTCATCCCAGGCTCTCCTGCCAAATCAAGGGAAGCAGCCCAGCTCCAGCTCAGAGAGGCATTCGCTCTCAAGGACACTCTTTTTAGAGCTTGCACACAAGACCCATGACCGGAAGCCCTACGCACGCCCAGGCGGTCTGCATTGACAGACAAAAGCAGTCTAGAGCCACAGCACAGCACACAGCACACAGCACACAGCATGCTCCCTCGCAGGAGGCCGGCAGCTTTCTGTCTTTTCCTTCCTCCCTCCTGCCTCCCTCTGCCCCCTTTGCTTGGAAGCGCACAGGAACAGAGAGGGAGAGACAGCAAGCTTTCTGGCATCTGCTGGCTCACTTCCCCAAGGACCACCACCAGAGACAGCTGTGGCTGGGTCAGGACAAGCCCAGGAACCAGGAGCTTCCTCCAGATCTCCCACAGGGCCACAGGGCCACAGGGGTACAGCGGCAAAGGGGCACAAGCCCTGGCAGCATCCTCCGCTGCTCTCCCAGGAGGATCGGCAGGGAGCTGGACTGCAGGGGAAGCACCCAGGATTCGAAGCAGTACCCATACGGGCCATCCGCCTCTCAGGCTGAGGCTTGACCCATTCGGACAATACCCCGCACCAACACACCACACAACACCACACCACACCACACCACACCACACCACACCAACCCTTGCTGGACCCTTCAGCAGCTCCTTCACCAGGCTGCTGAAGGTGCCTGTCCCCCTGGCTTGCACAACTTATGCCGTTGCGTGCTGTGAGAGCAGCCGCTACAGACGAGAGATCCAGGCATGTTGCTACTCTACCTGTCCTGGGGAGAAGGACCTCTGTGAAAAACAGACGTCAGCTGTTGGGATGTCTTGTGGAAGGTGGCACATCAGCGGCAGCCGGCGGTCCACAGCTGACCAGCAGGAGAAAGAGTCTTGAATCCAGAAGGATCCCTGGAGGAGGGTGAAGTACTCCCTGGTGAACAAGAGGGCAGCAGCATCTGGCTGGAGGCTGTGAGGCCAAATTCCTGCCTCCAAAGCACATGACAGGGATGGCTGACCCCTCAAGTGCTAGCTGGAGGTAGAAAGGGCAGCTTTGTGCACCCTGTCGTGTGCAGGCAGCACAGGCCCTGAAAGCCCTCCCTTGTGCGGGCCTTGGTGGCTCGCCGGCCATCATCAGATGTGCTGGGCAGCAGGGCTGCATGGTGCAGGGTGCTCTCCACAGCAGCTGGGGCCTGGGACTTCCTATTGCAGATGGCTGCTGACCTCTGGTGCCTACTTCTCCATCCACCTGCTCCTGGCTTAGGAGCCCACATGCCCAAACACCACCCAGCTAGGCCGAGGAAGGCCGCGTGGTGTATCACATCACCCTAACCGCCACCCCACACATGCAAAAATACATGGAGCCGGGGCCCATCAGCGTGGCCTAGCGGCTGTTCGGCCTTGGAGCCCTGATCTTCCAACAACACGTGCCCCGGAATACTGTCCGGGACCCCCACACGACGCTAGGATGGCTCGGGTTGGGCTGTCTAGAGCTCAGAGGGCCTGAGCCGACCAGGGGTAGAAAGGGCAGCTTGGGGCCCGGCGCCGTAGCCTAGCGGCTAAAGTCCTCAACTTGAACGCACTGGGATCCCATATGGGCACCGGTTCTAATCCCGGCGGCGGCTCCACTTCCCATCCAGCTCCCTGCTTGTGGCCTGGGAAAGCAGTCGAGGACGGCCCAAAGCTTTGGGACCCTGCACCCTCGTGGCAGACCCAGAAGAAGTTCCAGGTTCCCGGCTTTGGATCGGCACGCACCGGCCGTTGCGGCTCCGTTGGGGAGTGAATCATCAGATGGAAGATCTTCCTCTCTGTCTCTCCTCCTCTCTGTATATCTGACTTTGAAATAAAAAAAAAAAATCCATGAAGCCCTCTTGGCAGCCCATCGGGGAGCTGCTCCACTTGCCAAACAACTCCCGGAGCCTGCATCTCAGGGTGTTCTTCGAGGAATGGGGGTGGCGGTAAGGTTTCCCGGGACCTGATCTGGCAAAGTACAACCCCAGTCGGCTTGTGTAACACCAGCTCCCAGAGGGCCTCTGGGGACGCAGGCGTGGGACTCCAACTCCCAGAGGGCCTCTGGGTACGTTGACGTAGGACTCCAACTCCCAGAGGGCCTCTGGGGACGCTGACGTAGGACTCCAACTCCCAGAGGGCCTCTGGGGCACGCTGACGTAGGACTCCAACTCCCAGAGGGCCTCTGGGGCACGCTGACGTAGGAAGCCAGAGCCCAGAGGGCCTGTGGGCACGCTGACTTAGGACTGCAGCTCCCAGAGGGCCTGTGGGCACGCTGACGTGGTATTCCACCTCCCAGGCTTCTTTAAGTACCCTGCTATTAAAGGCACCCTGACACTTCCTATCTCACAGGCCCACGCTGATGCTAGGCCCCAATCTACCTCCTCCCCTCCCAGGCCTTGGTATGTGGGCTGTTCAGCATTGGAGCCCTGATCTTCCAACAACACGTGCCCCGGAATACTGTCCGGGACCCCCACACGACGCTAGGATGGCTCGGGTTGGGCTGTCTAGAGCTCAGAGGGCCTGAGCCGACCAGGGGTAGAAAGGGCAGCTTGGGGCCCGGCGCCGTAGCCTAGCGGCTAAAGTCCTCAACTTGAACGCACTGGGATCCCATATGGGCACCGGTTCTAATCCCGGCGGCGGCTCCACTTCCCATCCAGCTCCCTGCTTGTGGCCTGGGAAAGCAGTCGAGGACGGCCCAAAGCTTTGGGACCCTGCACCCTCGTGGCAGACCCAGAAGAAGTTCCAGGTTCCCGGCTTTGGATCGGCACGCACCGGCCGTTGCGGCTCCGTTGGGGAGTGAATCATCAGATGGAAGATCTTCCTCTCTGTCTCTTCTCCTCTCTGTATATCTGACTTTGTAATGAAATAAATAAATCTGCTAAAAAAAAAAAAAAAAAAAAAAAAAAGGCAGCTTTGCGCGCCCTCTCGTGGCCACCAGCACTCACTGCAGGACGCTCATCCCAGGCTCTCCTGCCAAATCAAGGGAAGCAGCCCAGCTCCAGCTCAGAGAGGCATTCGCTCTCAAGGACACTCTTTTTAGAGCTTGCACACAAGACCCATGACCGGAAGCCCTACGCACGCCCAGGCGGTCTGCATTGACAGACAAAAGCAGTCTAGAGCCACAGCACAGCACACAGCACACAGCACACAGCATGCTCCCTCGCAGGAGGCCGGCAGCTTTCTGTCTTTTCCTTCCTCCCTCCTGCCTCCCTCTGCCCCCTTTGCTTGGAAGCGCACAGGAACAGAGAGGGAGAGACAGCAAGCTTTCTGGCATCTGCTGGCTCACTTCCCCAAGGACCACCACCAGAGACAGCTGTGGCTGGGTCAGGACAAGCCCAGGAACCAGGAGCTTCCTCCAGATCTCCCACAGGGCCACAGGGCCACAGGGGTACAGCGGCAAAGGGGCACAAGCCCTGGCAGCATCCTCCGCTGCTCTCCCAGGAGGATCGGCAGGGAGCTGGACTGCAGGGGAAGCACCCAGGATTCGAAGCAGTACCCATACGGGCCATCCGCCTCTCAGGCTGAGGCTTGACCCATTCGGACAATACCCCGCACCAACACACCACACAACACCACACCACACCACACCACACCACACCACACCAACCCTTGCTGGACCCTTCAGCAGCTCCTTCACCAGGCTGCTGAAGGTGCCTGTCCCCCTGGCTTGCACAACTTATGCCGTTGCGTGCTGTGAGAGCAGCCGCTACAGACGAGAGATCCAGGCATGTTGCTACTCTACCTGTCCTGGGGAGAAGGACCTCTGTGAAAAACAGACGTCAGCTGTTGGGATGTCTTGTGGAAGGTGGCACATCAGCGGCAGCCGACGGTCCACAGCTGACCAGCAGGAGAAAGAGTCTTGAATCCAGAAGGATCCCTGGAGGAGGGTGAAGTACTCCCTGGTGAACAAGAGGGCAGCAGCATCTGGCTGGAGGCTGTGAGGCCAAATTCCTGCCTCCAAAGCACATGACAGGGATGGCTGACCCCTCAAGTGCTAGCTGGAGGTAGAAAGGGCAGCTTTGTGCACCCTGTCGTGTGCAGGCAGCACAGGCCCTGAAAGCCCTCCCTTGTGCGGGCCTTGGTGGCTCGCCGGCCATCATCAGATGTGCTGGGCAGCAGGGCTGCATGGTGCAGGGTGCTCTCCACAGCAGCTGGGGCCTGGGACTTCCTATTGCAGATGGCTGCTGACCTCTGGTGCCTACTTCTCCATCCACCTGCTCCTGGCTTAGGAGCCCACATGCCCAAACACCACCCAGCTAGGCCGAGGAAGGCCGCGTGGTGTATCACATCACCCTAACCGCCACCCCACACATGCAAAAATACATGGAGCCGGGGCCCATCAGCGTGGCCTAGCGGCTGTTCGGCCTTGGAGCCCTGATCTTCCAACAACACGTGCCCCGGAATACTGTCCGGGACCCCCACACGACGCTAGGATGGCTCGGGTTGGGCTGTCTAGAGCTCAGAGGGCCTGAGCCGACCAGGGGTAGAAAGGGCAGCTTGGGGCCCGGCGCCGTAGCCTAGCGGCTAAAGTCCTCAACTTGAACGCACTGGGATCCCATATGGGCACCGGTTCTAATCCCGGCGGCGGCTCCACTTCCCATCCAGCTCCCTGCTTGTGGCCTGGGAAAGCAGTCGAGGACGGCCCAAAGCTTTGGGACCCTGCACCCTCGTGGCAGACCCAGAAGAAGTTCCAGGTTCCCGGCTTTGGATCGGCACGCACCGGCCGTTGCGGCTCCGTTGGGGAGTGAATCATCAGATGGAAGATCTTCCTCTCTGTCTCTCCTCCTCTCTGTATATCTGACTTTGAAATAAAAAAAAAAAATCCATGAAGCCCTCTTGGCAGCCCATCGGGGAGCTGCTCCACTTGCCAAACAACTCCCGGAGCCTGCATCTCAGGGTGTTCTTCGAGGAATGGGGGTGGCGGTAAGGTTTCCCGGGACCTGATCTGGCAAAGTACAACCCCAGTCGGCTTGTGTAACACCAGCTCCCAGAGGGCCTCTGGGGACGCAGGCGTGGGACTCCAACTCCCAGAGGGCCTCTGGGGACGTTGACGTAGGACTCCAACTCCCAGAGGGCCTCTGGGGATGCTGACGTAGGACTCCAACTCCCAGAGGGCCTCTGGGGACGCTGACGTAGGACTCCAACTCCCAGAGGGCCTCTGGGGCACGCTGACGTAGGAAGCCAGAGCCCAGAGGGCCTGTGGGCACGCTGAGTTAGGACTGCAGCTCCCAGAGGGCCTGTAGTCACGCTGACGTGGTATTCCACCTCCCAGGCTTCTTTAAGTACCCTGCTATTAAAGGCACCCTGACACTTCCTATCTCACAGGCCCACGCTGATGCTAGGCCCCAATCTACTTCCTCCCCTCCCAGGCCTTGGTATGTGGGCTGTTCAGCATTGGAGCCCTGATCTTCCAACAACACGTGCCCCGGAATACTGTCCGGGACCCCCACACGACGCTAGGATGGCTCGGGTTGGGCTGTCTAGAGCTCAGAGGGCCTGAGCCGACCAGGGGTAGAAAGGGCAGCTTGGGGCCCGGCGCCGTAGCCTAGCGGCTAAAGTCCTCAACTTGAACGCACTGGGATCCCATATGGGCACCGGTTCTAATCCCGGCGGCGGCTCCACTTCCCATCCAGCTCCCTGCTTGTGGCCTGGGAAAGCAGTCGAGGACGGCCCAAAGCTTTGGGACCCTGCACCCTCGTGGCAGACCCAGAAGAAGTTCCAGGTTCCCGGCTTTGGATCGGCACGCACCGGCCGTTGCGGCTCCGTTGGGGAGTGAATCATCAGATGGAAGATCTTCCTCTCTGTCTCTTCTCCTCTCTGTATATCTGACTTTGTAATGAAATAAATAAATCTGCTAAAAAAAAAAAAAAAAGGCAGCTTTGCCCGCCCTCTCGTGGCCACCAGCACTCACTGCAGGACGCTCATCCCAGGCTCTCCTGCCAAATCAAGGGAAGCAGCCCAGCTCCAGCTCAGAGAGGCATTCGCTCTCAAGGACACTCTTTTTAGAGCTTGCACACAAGACCCATGACCGGAAGCCCTACGCACGCCCAGGCGGTCTGCATTGACAGACAAAAGCAGTCTAGAGCCACAGCACAGCACACAGCACACAGCACACAGCATGCTCCCTCGCAGGAGGCCGGCAGCTTTCTGTCTTTTCCTTCCTCCCTCCTGCCTCCCTCTGCCCCCTTTGCTTGGAAGCGCACAGGAACAGAGAGGGAGAGACAGCAAGCTTTCTGGCATCTGCTGGCTCACTTCCCCAAGGACCACCACCAGAGACAGCTGTGGCTGGGTCAGGACAAGCCCAGGAACCAGGAGCTTCCTCCAGATCTCCCACAGGGCCACAGGGCCACAGGGGTACAGCGGCAAAGGGGCACAAGCCCTGGCAGCATCCTCCGCTGCTCTCCCAGGAGGATCGGCAGGGAGCTGGACTGCAGGGGAAGCACCCAGGATTCGAAGCAGTACCCATACGGGCCATCCGCCTCTCAGGCTGAGGCTTGACCCATTCGGACAATACCCCGCACCAACACACCACACAACACCACACCACACCACACCACACCACACCAACCCTTGCTGGACCCTTCAGCAGCTCCTTCACCAGGCTGCTGAAGGTGCCTGTCCCCCTGGCTTGCACAACTTATGCCGTTGCGTGCTGTGAGAGCAGCCGCTACAGACGAGAGATCCAGGCATGTTGCTACTCTACCTGTCCTGGGGAGAAGGACCTCTGTGAAAAACAGACGTCAGCTGTTGGGTTGTCTTGTGGAAGGTGGCACATCAGCGGCAGCCGACGGTCCACAGCTGACCAGCAGGAGAAAGAGTCTTGAATCCAGAAGGATCCCTGGAGGAGGGTGAAGTACTCCCTGGTGAACAAGAGGGCAGCAGCATCTGGCTGGAGGCTGTGAGGCCAAATTCCTGCCTCCAAAGCACATGACAGGGATGGCTGACCCCTCAAGTGCTAGCTGGAGGTAGAAAGGGCAGCTTTGTGCACCCTGTCGTGTGCAGGCAGCACAGGCCCTGAAAGCCCTCCCTTGTGCGGGCCTTGGTGGCTCGCCGGCCATCATCAGATGTGCTGGGCAGCAGGGCTGCATGGTGCAGGGTGCTCTCCGCAGCAGCTGGGGCCTGGGACTTCCTATTGCAGATGGCTGCTGACCTCTGGTGCCTACTTCTCCATCCACCTGCTCCTGGCTTAGGAGCCCACATGCCCAAACACCACCCAGCTAGGCCGAGGAAGGCCGAGTAGTGTATCACATCACCCTAACCGCCACCCCACACATGCAAAAATACATGGAGCCGGGGCCCATCAGCATGGCCTAGCGGCTGTTCGGCCTTGGAGCCCTGATCTTCCAACAAAACATGCCCCGGAATACTGTCCGGGACCCCCACACGACGCTAGGATGGCTCGGGTTGGGCTGTCTAGAGCTCAGAAGGCCTGAGCCGACCAGGGGTAGAAAGGGCAGCTTGGGACCCGACGCCGTAGCCTAGCGGCTAAAGTCCTCAACTTGAACGCACTGGGATCCCATATGGGCACCGGTTCTAATCCCGGCGGCGGCTCCAATTCCCATCCAGCTCCCTGCTTGTGGCCTGGGAAAGCAGTCGAGGACGGCCCAAAGCTTTGGGACCCTGCACCCTCGTGGGAGACCCAGAAGAGGTTCCGGGTTCCCGGCTTTGATTCGGCACGCACCGGCCGTTGGGGCTCAGTTGGGAAGTGAATCATCAGATGGAAGATCTTCCTCTCTGTCTCTCCTCCTCTCTGTATATCTGACTTTGAAATAAAAAAAAAAATCCATGAAGCCCTCTTGGCAGCCCATCGGGGAGCTGCTCCACTTGCCAAACAACTCCCGGAGCCTGCATCTCAGGGTGTTCTTCGAGGAATGGGGGTGGCGGTAAGGTTTCCCGGGACCTGATCTGGCAAAGTACAACCCCAGTCGGCTTGTGTAACACCAGCTCCCAGAGGGCCTCTGGGGACGCAGGCGTGGGACTCCAACTCCCAGAGGGCCTCTGGGTACGTTGACGTAGGACTCCAACTCCCAGAGGGCCTCTGGGGACGCTGACGTAGGACTCCAACTCCCAGAGGGCCTCTGGGGCACGCTGACGTAGGACTCCAACTCCCAGAGGGCCTCTGGGGCACGCTGACGTAGGAAGCCAGAGCCCAGAGGGCCTGTGGGCACGCTGACTTAGGACTGCAGCTCCCAGAGGGCCTGTGGGCACGCTGACGTGGTATTCCACCTCCCAGGCTTCTTTAAGTACCCTGCTATTAAAGGCACCCTGACACTTCCTATCTCACAGGCCCACGCTGATGCTAGGCCCCAATCTACCTCCTCCCCTCCCAGGCCTTGCTATGTGGGCTGTTCAGCATTGGAGCCCTGATCTTCCAACAACACGTGCCCCGGAATACTGTCCGGGACCCCCACACGACGCTAGGATGGCTCGGGTTGGGCTGTCTAGAGCTCAGAGGGCCTGAGCCGACCAGGGGTAGAAAGGGCAGCTTGGGGCCCGGCGCCGTAGCCTAGCGGCTAAAGTCCTCAACTTGAACGCACTGGGATCCCATATGGGCACCGGTTCTAATCCCGGCGGCGGCTCCACTTCCCATCCAGCTCCCTGCTTGTGGCCTGGGAAAGCAGTCGAGGACGGCCCAAAGCTTTGGGACCCTGCACCCTCGTGGCAGACCCAGAAGAAGTTCCAGGTTCCCGGCTTTGGATCGGCACGCACCGGCCGTTGCGGCTCCGTTGGGGAGTGAATCATCAGATGGAAGATCTTCCTCTCTGTCTCTTCTCCTCTCTGTATATCTGACTTTGTAATGAAATAAATAAATCTGCTAAAAAAAAAAAAAAAAAAAAAAAAAAGGCAGCTTTGCGCGCCCTCTCGTGGCCACCAGCACTCACTGCAGGACGCTCATCCCAGGCTCTCCTGCCAAATCAAGGGAAGCAGCCCAGCTCCAGCTCAGAGAGGCATTCGCTCTCAAGGACACTCTTTTTAGAGCTTGCACACAAGACCCATGACCGGAAGCCCTACGCACGCCCAGGCGGTCTGCATTGACAGACAAAAGCAGTCTAGAGCCACAGCACAGCACACAGCACACAGCACACAGCATGCTCCCTCGCAGGAGGCCGGCAGCTTTCTGTCTTTTCCTTCCTCCCTCCTGCCTCCCTCTGCCCCCTTTGCTTGGAAGCGCACAGGAACAGAGAGGGAGAGACAGCAAGCTTTCTGGCATCTGCTGGCTCACTTCCCCAAGGACCACCACCAGAGACAGCTGTGGCTGGGTCAGGACAAGCCCAGGAACCAGGAGCTTCCTCCAGATCTCCCACAGGGCCACAGGGCCACAGGGGTACAGCGGCAAAGGGGCACAAGCCCTGGCAGCATCCTCCGCTGCTCTCCCAGGAGGATCGGCAGGGAGCTGGACTGCAGGGGAAGCACCCAGGATTCGAAGCAGTACCCATACGGGCCATCCGCCTCTCAGGCTGAGGCTTGACCCATTCGGACAATACCCCGCACCAACACACCACACAACACCACACCACACCACACCACACCACACCACACCAACCCTTGCTGGACCCTTCAGCAGCTCCTTCACCAGGCTGCTGAAGGTGCCTGTCCCCCTGGCTTGCACAACTTATGCCGTTGCGTGCTGTGAGAGCAGCCGCTACAGACGAGAGATCCAGGCATGTTGCTACTCTACCTGTCCTGGGGAGAAGGACCTCTGTGAAAAACAGACGTCAGCTGTTGGGATGTCTTGTGGAAGGTGGCACATCAGCGGCAGCCGACGGTCCACAGCTGACCAGCAGGAGAAAGAGTCTTGAATCCAGAAGGATCCCTGGAGGAGGGTGAAGTACTCCCTGGTGAACAAGAGGGCAGCAGCATCTGGCTGGAGGCTGTGAGGCCAAATTCCTGCCTCCAAAGCACATGACAGGGATGGCTGACCCCTCAAGTGCTAGCTGGAGGTAGAAAGGGCAGCTTTGTGCACCCTGTCGTGTGCAGGCAGCACAGGCCCTGAAAGCCCTCCCTTGTGCGGGCCTTGGTGGCTCGCCGGCCATCATCAGATGTGCTGGGCAGCAGGGCTGCATGGTGCAGGGTGCTCTCCGCAGCAGCTGGGGCCTGGGACTTCCTATTGCAGATGGCTGCTGACCTCTGGTGCCTACTTCTCCATCCACCTGCTCCTGGCTTAGGAGCCCACATGCCCAAACACCACCCAGCTAGGCCGAGGAAGGCCGAGTAGTGTATCACATCACCCTAACCGCCACCCCACACATGCAAAAATACATGGAGCCGGGGCCCATCAGCATGGCCTAGCGGCTGTTCGGCCTTGGAGCCCTGATCTTCCAACAAAACATGCCCCGGAATACTGTCCGGGACCCCCACACGACGCTAGGATGGCTCGGGTTGGGCTGTCTAGAGCTCAGAAGGCCTGAGCCGACCAGGGGTAGAAAGGGCAGCTTGGGACCCGACGCCGTAGCCTAGCGGCTAAAGTCCTCACCTTGAACGCACTGGGATCCCATATGGGCACCGGTTCTAATCCCGGCGGCGGCTCCAATTCCCATCCAGCTCCCTGCTTGTGGCCTGGGAAAGCAGTCGAGGACGGCCCAAAGCTTTGGGACCCTGCACCCTCGTGGGAGACCCAGAAGAGGTTCCGGGTTCCCGGCTTTGATTCGGCACGCACCGGCCGTTGCGGCTCAGTTGGGGAGTGAATCATCAGATGGAAGATCTTCCTCTCTGTCTCTCCTCCTCTCTGTATATCTGACTTTGAAATAAAAAAAAAAAATCCATGAAGCCCTCTTGGCAGCCCATCGGGGAGCTGCTCCACTTGCCAAACAACTCCCGGAGCCTGCATCTCAGGGTGTTCTTCGAGGAATGGGGGTGGCGGTAAGGTTTCCCGGGACCTGATCTGGCAAAGTACAACCCCAGTCGGCTTGTGTAACACCAGCTCCCAGAGGGCCTCTGGGGACGCAGGCGTGGGACTCCAACTCCCAGAGGGCCTCTGGGTACGTTGACGTAGGACTCCAACTCCCAGAGGGCCTCTGGGGACGCAGGCGTGGGACTCCAACTCCCAGAGGGCCTCTGGGTACGTTGACGTAGGACTCCAACTCCCAGAGGGCCTCTGGGGACGCTGACGTAGGACTGCAGCTCCCAGAGGGCCTCTGGGGCACGCTGACGTAGGAAGCCAGAGCCCAGAGGGCCTAAGGGCACGCTGACTTAGGACTGCAGCTCCCAGAGGGCCTGTGGGCACGCTGACGTGGTATTCCACCTCCCAGGCTTCTTTAAGTACCCTGCTATTAAAGGCACCCTGACACTTCCTATCTCACAGGCCCACGCTGATGCTAGGCCCCAATCTACCTCCTCCCCTCCCAGGCCTTGGTATGTGGGCTGTTCAGCATTGGAGCCCTGATCTTCCAACAACACGTGCCCCGGAATACTGTCCGGGACCCCCACACGACGCTAGGATGGCTCGGGTTGGGCTGTCTAGAGCTCAGAGGGCCTGAGCCGACCAGGGGTAGAAAGGGCAGCTTGGGGCCCGGCGCCGTAGCCTAGCGGCTAAAGTCCTCAACTTGAACGCACTGGGATCCCATATGGGCACCGGTTCTAATCCCGGCGGCGGCTCCACTTCCCATCCAGCTCCCTGCTTGTGGCCTGGGAAAGCAGTCGAGGACGGCCCAAAGCTTTGGGACCCTGCACCCTCGTGGCAGACCCAGAAGAAGTTCCAGGTTCCCGGCTTTGGATCGGCACGCACCGGCCGTTGCGGCTCCGTTGGGGAGTGAATCATCAGATGGAAGATCTTCCTCTCTGTCTCTTCTCCTCTCTGTATATCTGACTTTGTAATGAAATAAATAAATCTGCTAAAAAAAAAAAAAAAAAAGGGCAGCTTTGCGCGCCCTCTCGTGGCCACCAGCACTCACTGCAGGACGCAGGCTCTCCTGCCAAATCAAGGGAAGCAGCCCAGCTCCAGCTCAGAGAGGCATTCGCTCTCAAGGACACTCTTTTTAGAGCTTGCACACAAGACCCATGACCGGAAGCCCTACGCACGCCCTGGCGGTCTGCATTGACAGACAAAAGCAGTCTAGAGCCACAGCACAGCACACAGCACACAGCACACAGCATGCTCCCTCGCAGGAGGCCGGCAGCTTTCTGTCTTTTCCTTCCTCCCTCCTGCCTCCCTCTGCCCCCTTTGCTTGGAAGCGCACAGGAACAGAGAGGGAGAGACAGCAAGCTTTCTGGCATCTGCTGGCTCACTTCCCCAAGGACCACCACCAGAGACAGCTGTGGCTGGGTCAGGACAAGCCCAGGAACCAGGAGCTTCCTCCAGATCTCCCACAGGGCCACAGGGCCACAGGGGTACAGCGGCAAAGGGGCACAAGCCCTGGCAGCATCCTCCGCTGCTCTCCCAGGAGGATCGGCAGGGAGCTGGACTGCAGGGGAAGCACCCAGGATTCGAAGCAGTACCCATACGGGCCATCCGCCTCTCAGGCTGAGGCTTGACCCATTCGGACAATACCCCGCACCAACACACCACACAACACCACACCACACCACACCACACCACACCACACCAACCCTTGCTGGACCCTTCAGCAGCTCCTTCACCAGGCTGCTGAAGGTGCCTGTCCCCCTGGCTTGCACAACTTATGCCGTTGTGTGCTGTGAGAGCAGCCGCTACAGATGAGAGATCCAGGCATGTTGCTACTCTACCTGTCCTGGGGAGAAGGACCTCTGTGAAAAACAGACGTCAGCTGTTGGGATGTCTTGTGGAAGGTGGCACATCAGCGGCAGCCGACGGTCCACAGCTGACCAGCAGGAGAAAGAGTCTTGAATCCAGAAGGATCCCTGGAGGAGGGTGAAGTACTCCCTGGTGAACAAGAGGGCAGCAGCATCTGGCTGGAGGCTGTGAGGCCAAATTCCTGCCTCCAAAGCACATGACAGGGATGGCTGACCCCTCAAGTGCTAGCTGGAGGTAGAAAGGGCAGCTTTGTGCACCCTGTCGTGTGCAGGCAGCACAGGCCCTGAAAGCCCTCCCTTGTGCGGGCCTTGGTGGCTCGCCGGCCATCATCAGATGTGCTGGGCAGCAGGGCTGCATGGTGCAGGGTGCTCTCCACAGCAGCTGGGGCCTGGGACTTCCTATTGCAGATGGCTGCTGACCTCTGGTGCCTACTTCTCCATCCACCTGCTCCTGGCTTAGGAGCCCACATGCCCAAACACCACCCAGCTAGGCCGAGGAAGGCCGAGTAGTGTATCACATCACCCTAACCGCCACCCCACACATGCAAAAATACATGGAGCCGATAGGCCCATCAGCGTGGCCTAGCGGCTGTTCGGCCTTGGAGCCCTGATCTTCCAACACCACGTGCCCCGGAATACTGTCCGGGACCCCCACACGACGCTAGGATGGCTCGGGTTGGGCTGTCTAGAGCTCAGAAGGCCTGAGCCGACCAGGGGTAGAAAGGGCAGCTTGGGACCCGACGCCGTAGCCTAGCGGCTAAAGTCCTCACCTTGAACGCACTGGGATCCCATATGGGCACCGGTTCTAATCCCGGCGGCGGCTCCACTTCCCATCCAGCTCCCTGCTTGTGGCCTGGGAAAGCAGTCGAGGACGGCCCAAAGCTTTGGGACCCTGCACCCTCGTGGGAGACCCAGAAGAGGTTCCGGGTTCCCGGCTTTGATTCGGCACGCACCGGCCGTTGGGGCTCAGTTGGGGAGTGAATCATCAGATGGAAGATCTTCCTCTCTGTCTCTCCTCCTCTCTGTATATCTGACTTTGAAATAAAAAAAAAAAATCCATGAAGCCCTCTTGGCAGCCCATCGGGGAGCTGCTCCACTTGCCAAAGAACTCCCGGAGCCTGCATCTCAGGGTGCTCTTCGAATAATGGGGGTGGCGGTAAGGTTTCCCGGGACCTGATCTGGCAAAGTACAACCCCAGTTGGCTTGTGTAACACCAGCTCCCAGAGGACCTCTGGGGACGCAGGCGTGGGACTCCAACTCCCAGAGGGCCTCTGGGTACGTTGACGTAGGACTTCAACTCCCAGAGGGCCTCTGGGGACGCTGACGTAGGACTCCAACTCCCAGAGGGCCTGTGGGCACGCTGACGTAGGAAGCCAGAGCCCAGAGGGCCTGTGGGCACGCTGACTTAGGACTGCAGCTCCCAGAGGGCCTGTGGGCACGCTGACGTGGTATTCCACCTCCCAGGCTTCTTTAAGTACCCTGCTATTAAAGGCACCCTGACACTTCCTATCTCACAGGCCCACGCTGATGCTAGGCCCCAATCTACCTCCTCCCCTCCCAGGCCTTGCTATGTGGGCTGTTCAGCATTGGAGCCCTGATCTTCCAACAACACGTGCCCCGGAATACTGTCCGGGACCCCCACACGACGCTAGGATGGCTCGGGTTGGGCTGTCTAGAGCTCAGAGGGCCTGAGCCGACCAGGGGTAGAAAGGGCAGCTTGGGGCCCGGCGCCGTAGCCTAGCGGCTAAAGTCCTCAACTTGAACGCACTGGGATCCCATATGGGCACCGGTTCTAATCCCGGCGGCGGCTCCACTTCCCATCCAGCTCCCTGCTTGTGGCCTGGGAAAGCAGTCGAGGACGGCCCAAAGCTTTGGGACCCTGCACCCTCGTGGCAGACCCAGAAGAAGTTCCAGGTTCCCGGCTTTGGATCGGCACGCACCGGCCGTTGCGGCTCCGTTGGGGAGTGAATCATCAGATGGAAGATCTTCCTCTCTGTCTCTTCTCCTCTCTGTATATCTGACTTTGTAATGAAATAAATAAATCTGCTAAAAAAAAAAAAAAAAAAAAGGCAGCTTTGCCCGCCCTCTCGTGGCCACCAGCACTCACTGCAGGACGCTCATCCCAGGCTCTCCTGCCAAATCAAGGGAAGCAGCCCAGCTCCAGCTCAGAGAGGCATTCGCTCTCAAGGACACTCTTTTTAGAGCTTGCACACAAGACCCATGACCGGAAGCCCTACGCACGCCCAGGCGGTCTGCATTGACAGACAAAAGCAGTCTAGAGCCACAGCACAGCACACAGCACACAGCACACAGCATGCTCCCTCGCAGGAGGCCGGCAGCTTTCTGTCTTTTCCTTCCTCCCTCCTGCCTCCCTCTGCCCCCTTTGCTTGGAAGCGCACAGGAACAGAGAGGGAGAGACAGCAAGCTTTCTGGCATCTGCTGGCTCACTTCCCCAAGGACCACCACCAGAGACAGCTGTGGCTGGGTCAGGACAAGCCCAGGAACCAGGAGCTTCCTCCAGATCTCCCACAGGGCCACAGGGCCACAGGGGTACAGCGGCAAAGGGGCACAAGCCCTGGCAGCATCCTCCGCTGCTCTCCCAGGAGGATCGGCAGGGAGCTGGACTGCAGGGGAAGCACCCAGGATTCGAAGCAGTACCCATACGGGCCATCCGCCTCTCAGGCTGAGGCTTGACCCATTCGGACAATACCCCGCACCAACACACCACACAACACCACACCACACCACACCACACCACACCACACCAACCCTTGCTGGACCCTTCAGCAGCTCCTTCACCAGGCTGCTGAAGGTGCCTGTCCCCCTGGCTTGCACAACTTATGCCGTTGCGTGCTGTGAGAGCAGCCGCTACAGACGAGAGATCCAGGCATGTTGCTACTCTACCTGTCCTGGGGAGAAGGACCTCTGTGAAAAACAGACGTCAGCTGTTGGGATGTCTTGTGGAAGGTGGCACATCAGCGGCAGCCGGCGGTCCACAGCTGACCAGCAGGAGAAAGAGTCTTGAATCCAGAAGGATCCCTGGAGGAGGGTGAAGTACTCCCTGGTGAACAAGAGGGCAGCAGCATCTGGCTGGAGGCTGTGAGGCCAAATTCCTGCCTCCAAAGCACATGACAGGGATGGCTGACCCCTCAAGTGCTAGCTGGAGGTAGAAAGGGCAGCTTTGTGCACCCTGTCGTGTGCAGGCAGCACAGGCCCTGAAAGCCCTCCCTTGTGCGGGCCTTGGTGGCTCGCCGGCCATCATCAGATGTGCTGGGCAGCAGGGCTGCATGGTGCAGGGTGCTCTCCACAGCAGCTGGGGCCTGGGACTTCCTATTGCAGATGGCTGCTGACCTCTGGTGCCTACTTCTCCATCCACCTGCTCCTGGCTTAGGAGCCCACATGCCCAAACACCACCCAGCTAGGCCGAGGAAGGCCGCGTGGTGTATCACATCACCCTAACCGCCACCCCACACATGCAAAAATACATGGAGCCGGGGCCCATCAGCGTGGCCTAGCGGCTGTTCGGCCTTGGAGCCCTGATCTTCCAACAACACGTGCCCCGGAATACTGTCCGGGACCCCCACACGACGCTAGGATGGCTCGGGTTGGGCTGTCTAGAGCTCAGAGGGCCTGAGCCGACCAGGGGTAGAAAGGGCAGCTTGGGGCCCGGCGCCGTAGCCTAGCGGCTAAAGTCCTCAACTTGAACGCACTGGGATCCCATATGGGCACCGGTTCTAATCCCGGCGGCGGCTCCACTTCCCATCCAGCTCCCTGCTTGTGGCCTGGGAAAGCAGTCGAGGACGGCCCAAAGCTTTGGGACCCTGCACCCTCGTGGCAGACCCAGAAGAAGTTCCAGGTTCCCGGCTTTGGATCGGCACGCACCGGCCGTTGCGGCTCCGTTGGGGAGTGAATCATCAGATGGAAGATCTTCCTCTCTGTCTCTCCTCCTCTCTGTATATCTGACTTTGAAATAAAAAAAAAAAATCCATGAAGCCCTCTTGGCAGCCCATCGGGGAGCTGCTCCACTTGCCAAACAACTCCCGGAGCCTGCATCTCAGGGTGTTCTTCGAGGAATGGGGGTGGCGGTAAGGTTTCCCGGGACCTGATCTGGCAAAGTACAACCCCAGTCGGCTTGTGTAACACCAGCTCCCAGAGGGCCTCTGGGGACGCAGGCGTGGGACTCCAACTCCCAGAGGGCCTCTGGGTACGTTGACGTAGGACTCCAACTCCCAGAGGGCCTCTGGGGACGCTGACGTAGGACTCCAACTCCCAGAGGGCCTCTGGGGCACGCTGACGTAGGACTCCAACTCCCAGAGGGCCTCTGGGGCACGCTGACGTAGGAAGCCAGAGCCCAGAGGGCCTGTGGGCACGCTGACTTAGGACTGCAGCTCCCAGAGGGCCTGTGGGCACGCTGACGTGGTATTCCACCTCCCAGGCTTCTTTAAGTACCCTGCTATTAAAGGCACCCTGACACTTCCTATCTCACAGGCCCACGCTGATGCTAGGCCCCAATCTACCTCCTCCCCTCCCAGGCCTTGGTATGTGGGCTGTTCAGCATTGGAGCCCTGATCTTCCAACAACACGTGCCCCGGAATACTGTCCGGGACCCCCACACGACGCTAGGATGGCTCGGGTTGGGCTGTCTAGAGCTCAGAGGGCCTGAGCCGACCAGGGGTAGAAAGGGCAGCTTGGGGCCCGGCGCCGTAGCCTAGCGGCTAAAGTCCTCAACTTGAACGCACTGGGATCCCATATGGGCACCGGTTCTAATCCCGGCGGCGGCTCCACTTCCCATCCAGCTCCCTGCTTGTGGCCTGGGAAAGCAGTCGAGGACGGCCCAAAGCTTTGGGACCCTGCACCCTCGTGGCAGACCCAGAAGAAGTTCCAGGTTCCCGGCTTTGGATCGGCACGCACCGGCCGTTGCGGCTCCGTTGGGGAGTGAATCATCAGATGGAAGATCTTCCTCTCTGTCTCTTCTCCTCTCTGTATATCTGACTTTGTAATGAAATAAATAAATCTGCTAAAAAAAAAAAAAAAAAAAAAAAAAAGGCAGCTTTGCGCGCCCTCTCGTGGCCACCAGCACTCACTGCAGGACGCTCATCCCAGGCTCTCCTGCCAAATCAAGGGAAGCAGCCCAGCTCCAGCTCAGAGAGGCATTCGCTCTCAAGGACACTCTTTTTAGAGCTTGCACACAAGACCCATGACCGGAAGCCCTACGCACGCCCAGGCGGTCTGCATTGACAGACAAAAGCAGTCTAGAGCCACAGCACAGCACACAGCACACAGCACACAGCATGCTCCCTCGCAGGAGGCCGGCAGCTTTCTGTCTTTTCCTTCCTCCCTCCTGCCTCCCTCTGCCCCCTTTGCTTGGAAGCGCACAGGAACAGAGAGGGAGAGACAGCAAGCTTTCTGGCATCTGCTGGCTCACTTCCCCAAGGACCACCACCAGAGACAGCTGTGGCTGGGTCAGGACAAGCCCAGGAACCAGGAGCTTCCTCCAGATCTCCCACAGGGCCACAGGGCCACAGGGGTACAGCGGCAAAGGGGCACAAGCCCTGGCAGCATCCTCCGCTGCTCTCCCAGGAGGATCGGCAGGGAGCTGGACTGCAGGGGAAGCACCCAGGATTCGAAGCAGTACCCATACGGGCCATCCGCCTCTCAGGCTGAGGCTTGACCCATTCGGACAATACCCCGCACCAACACACCACACAACACCACACCACACCACACCACACCACACCACACCAACCCTTGCTGGACCCTTCAGCAGCTCCTTCACCAGGCTGCTGAAGGTGCCTGTCCCCCTGGCTTGCACAACTTATGCCGTTGCGTGCTGTGAGAGCAGCCGCTACAGACGAGAGATCCAGGCATGTTGCTACTCTACCTGTCCTGGGGAGAAGGACCTCTGTGAAAAACAGACGTCAGCTGTTGGGATGTCTTGTGGAAGGTGGCACATCAGCGGCAGCCGACGGTCCACAGCTGACCAGCAGGAGAAAGAGTCTTGAATCCAGAAGGATCCCTGGAGGAGGGTGAAGTACTCCCTGGTGAACAAGAGGGCAGCAGCATCTGGCTGGAGGCTGTGAGGCCAAATTCCTGCCTCCAAAGCACATGACAGGGATGGCTGACCCCTCAAGTGCTAGCTGGAGGTAGAAAGGGCAGCTTTGTGCACCCTGTCGTGTGCAGGCAGCACAGGCCCTGAAAGCCCTCCCTTGTGCGGGCCTTGGTGGCTCGCCGGCCATCATCAGATGTGCTGGGCAGCAGGGCTGCATGGTGCAGGGTGCTCTCCGCAGCAGCTGGGGCCTGGGACTTCCTATTGCAGATGGCTGCTGACCTCTGGTGCCTACTTCTCCATCCACCTGCTCCTGGCTTAGGAGCCCACATGCCCAAACACCACCCAGCTAGGCCGAGGAAGGCCGAGTAGTGTATCACATCACCCTAACCGCCACCCCACACATGCAAAAATACATGGAGCCGGGGCCCATCAGCATGGCCTAGCGGCTGTTCGGCCTTGGAGCCCTGATCTTCCAACAAAACATGCCCCGGAATACTGTCCGGGACCCCCACACGACGCTAGGATGGCTCGGGTTGGGCTGTCTAGAGCTCAGAAGGCCTGAGCCGACCAGGGGTAGAAAGGGCAGCTTGGGACCCGACGCCGTAGCCTAGCGGCTAAAGTCCTCACCTTGAACGCACTGGGATCCCATATGGGCACCGGTTCTAATCCCGGCGGCGGCTCCAATTCCCATCCAGCTCCCTGCTTGTGGCCTGGGAAAGCAGTCGAGGACGGCCCAAAGCTTTGGGACCCTGCACCCTCGTGGGAGACCCAGAAGAGGTTCCGGGTTCCCGGCTTTGATTCGGCACGCACCGGCCGTTGCGGCTCAGTTGGGGAGTGAATCATCAGATGGAAGATCTTCCTCTCTGTCTCTCCTCCTCTCTGTATATCTGACTTTGAAATAAAAAAAAAAAATCCATGAAGCCCTCTTGGCAGCCCATCGGGGAGCTGCTCCACTTGCCAAACAACTCCCGGAGCCTGCATCTCAGGGTGTTCTTCGAGGAATGGGGGTGGCGGTAAGGTTTCCCGGGACCTGATCTGGCAAAGTACAACCCCAGTCGGCTTGTGTAACACCAGCTCCCAGAGGGCCTCTGGGGACGCAGGCGTGGGACTCCAACTCCCAGAGGGCCTCTGGGGACGTTGACGTAGGACTCCAACTCCCAGAGGGCCTCTGGGGATGCTGACGTAGGACTCCAACTCCCAGAGGGCCTCTGGGGACGCTGACGTAGGACTCCAACTCCCAGAGGGCCTCTGGGGCACGCTGACGTAGGAAGCCAGAGCCCAGAGGGCCTGTGGGCACGCTGAGTTAGGACTGCAGCTCCCAGAGGGCCTGTAGTCACGCTGACGTGGTATTCCACCTCCCAGGCTTCTTTAAGTACCCTGCTATTAAAGGCACCCTGACACTTCCTATCTCACAGGCCCACGCTGATGCTAGGCCCCAATCTACTTCCTCCCCTCCCAGGCCTTGGTATGTGGGCTGTTCAGCATTGGAGCCCTGATCTTCCAACAACACGTGCCCCGGAATACTGTCCGGGACCCCCACACGACGCTAGGATGGCTCGGGTTGGGCTGTCTAGAGCTCAGAGGGCCTGAGCCGACCAGGGGTAGAAAGGGCAGCTTGGGGCCCGGCGCCGTAGCCTAGCGGCTAAAGTCCTCAACTTGAACGCACTGGGATCCCATATGGGCACCGGTTCTAATCCCGGCGGCGGCTCCACTTCCCATCCAGCTCCCTGCTTGTGGCCTGGGAAAGCAGTCGAGGACGGCCCAAAGCTTTGGGACCCTGCACCCTCGTGGCAGACCCAGAAGAAGTTCCAGGTTCCCGGCTTTGGATCGGCACGCACCGGCCGTTGCGGCTCCGTTGGGGAGTGAATCATCAGATGGAAGATCTTCCTCTCTGTCTCTTCTCCTCTCTGTATATCTGACTTTGTAATGAAATAAATAAATCTGCTAAAAAAAAAAAAAAAAGGCAGCTTTGCCCGCCCTCTCGTGGCCACCAGCACTCACTGCAGGACGCTCATCCCAGGCTCTCCTGCCAAATCAAGGGAAGCAGCCCAGCTCCAGCTCAGAGAGGCATTCGCTCTCAAGGACACTCTTTTTAGAGCTTGCACACAAGACCCATGACCGGAAGCCCTACGCACGCCCAGGCGGTCTGCATTGACAGACAAAAGCAGTCTAGAGCCACAGCACAGCACACAGCACACAGCACACAGCATGCTCCCTCGCAGGAGGCCGGCAGCTTTCTGTCTTTTCCTTCCTCCCTCCTGCCTCCCTCTGCCCCCTTTGCTTGGAAGCGCACAGGAACAGAGAGGGAGAGACAGCAAGCTTTCTGGCATCTGCTGGCTCACTTCCCCAAGGACCACCACCAGAGACAGCTGTGGCTGGGTCAGGACAAGCCCAGGAACCAGGAGCTTCCTCCAGATCTCCCACAGGGCCACAGGGCCACAGGGGTACAGCGGCAAAGGGGCACAAGCCCTGGCAGCATCCTCCGCTGCTCTCCCAGGAGGATCGGCAGGGAGCTGGACTGCAGGGGAAGCACCCAGGATTCGAAGCAGTACCCATACGGGCCATCCGCCTCTCAGGCTGAGGCTTGACCCATTCGGACAATACCCCGCACCAACACACCACACAACACCACACCACACCACACCACACCACACCAACCCTTGCTGGACCCTTCAGCAGCTCCTTCACCAGGCTGCTGAAGGTGCCTGTCCCCCTGGCTTGCACAACTTATGCCGTTGCGTGCTGTGAGAGCAGCCGCTACAGACGAGAGATCCAGGCATGTTGCTACTCTACCTGTCCTGGGGAGAAGGACCTCTGTGAAAAACAGACGTCAGCTGTTGGGTTGTCTTGTGGAAGGTGGCACATCAGCGGCAGCCGACGGTCCACAGCTGACCAGCAGGAGAAAGAGTCTTGAATCCAGAAGGATCCCTGGAGGAGGGTGAAGTACTCCCTGGTGAACAAGAGGGCAGCAGCATCTGGCTGGAGGCTGTGAGGCCAAATTCCTGCCTCCAAAGCACATGACAGGGATGGCTGACCCCTCAAGTGCTAGCTGGAGGTAGAAAGGGCAGCTTTGTGCACCCTGTCGTGTGCAGGCAGCACAGGCCCTGAAAGCCCTCCCTTGTGCGGGCCTTGGTGGCTCGCCGGCCATCATCAGATGTGCTGGGCAGCAGGGCTGCATGGTGCAGGGTGCTCTCCGCAGCAGCTGGGGCCTGGGACTTCCTATTGCAGATGGCTGCTGACCTCTGGTGCCTACTTCTCCATCCACCTGCTCCTGGCTTAGGAGCCCACATGCCCAAACACCACCCAGCTAGGCCGAGGAAGGCCGAGTAGTGTATCACATCACCCTAACCGCCACCCCACACATGCAAAAATACATGGAGCCGGGGCCCATCAGCGTGGCCTAGCGGCTGTTCGGCCTTGGAGCCCTGATCTTCCAACAAAACATGCCCCGGAATACTGTCCGGGACCCCCACACGACGCTAGGATGGCTCGGGTTGGGCTGTCTAGAGCTCAGAAGGCCTGAGCCGACCAGGGGTAGAAAGGGCAGCTTGGGACCCGACGCCGTAGCCTAGCGGCTAAAGTCCTCAACTTGAACGCACTGGGATCCCATATGGGCACCGGTTCTAATCCCGGCGGCGGCTCCAATTCCCATCCAGCTCCCTGCTTGTGGCCTGGGAAAGCAGTCGAGGACGGCCCAAAGCTTTGGGACCCTGCACCCTCGTGGGAGACCCAGAAGAGGTTCCGGGTTCCCGGCTTTGATTCGGCACGCACCGGCCGTTGGGGCTCAGTTGGGGAGTGAATCATCAGATGGAAGATCTTCCTCTCTGTCTCTCCTCCTCTCTGTATATCTGACTTTGAAATAAAAAAAAAAAATCCATGAAGCCCTCTTGGCAGCCCATCGGGGAGCTGCTCCACTTGCCAAACAACTCCCGGAGCCTGCATCTCAGGGTGTTCTTCGAGGAATGGGGGTGGCGGTAAGGTTTCCCGGGACCTGATCTGGCAAAGTACAACCCCAGTCGGCTTGTGTAACACCAGCTCCCAGAGGGCCTCTGGGGACGCAGGCGTGGGACTCCAACTCCCAGAGGGCCTCTGGGTACGTTGACGTAGGACTCCAACTCCCAGAGGGCCTCTGGGGACGCTGACGTAGGACTCCAACTCCCAGAGGGCCTCTGGGGCACGCTGACGTAGGACTCCAACTCCCAGAGGGCCTCTGGGGCACGCTGACGTAGGAAGCCAGAGCCCAGAGGGCCTGTGGGCACGCTGACTTAGGACTGCAGCTCCCAGAGGGCCTGTGGGCACGCTGACGTGGTATTCCACCTCCCAGGCTTCTTTAAGTACCCTGCTATTAAAGGCACCCTGACACTTCCTATCTCACAGGCCCACGCTGATGCTAGGCCCCAATCTACCTCCTCCCCTCCCAGGCCTTGGTATGTGGGCTGTTCAGCATTGGAGCCCTGATCTTCCAACAACACGTGCCCCGGAATACTGTCCGGGACCCCCACACGACGCTAGGATGGCTCGGGTTGGGCTGTCTAGAGCTCAGAGGGCCTGAGCCGACCAGGGGTAGAAAGGGCAGCTTGGGGCCCGGCGCCGTAGCCTAGCGGCTAAAGTCCTCAACTTGAACGCACTGGGATCCCATATGGGCACCGGTTCTAATCCCGGCGGCGGCTCCACTTCCCATCCAGCTCCCTGCTTGTGGCCTGGGAAAGCAGTCGAGGACGGCCCAAAGCTTTGGGACCCTGCACCCTCGTGGCAGACCCAGAAGAAGTTCCAGGTTCCCGGCTTTGGATCGGCACGCACCGGCCGTTGCGGCTCCGTTGGGGAGTGAATCATCAGATGGAAGATCTTCCTCTCTGTCTCTTCTCCTCTCTGTATATCTGACTTTGTAATGAAATAAATAAATCTGCTAAAAAAAAAAAAAAAAAAAAAAAAAAGGCAGCTTTGCGCGCCCTCTCGTGGCCACCAGCACTCACTGCAGGACGCTCATCCCAGGCTCTCCTGCCAAATCAAGGGAAGCAGCCCAGCTCCAGCTCAGAGAGGCATTCGCTCTCAAGGACACTCTTTTTAGAGCTTGCACACAAGACCCATGACCGGAAGCCCTACGCACGCCCAGGCGGTCTGCATTGACAGACAAAAGCAGTCTAGAGCCACAGCACAGCACACAGCACACAGCACACAGCATGCTCCCTCGCAGGAGGCCGGCAGCTTTCTGTCTTTTCCTTCCTCCCTCCTGCCTCCCTCTGCCCCCTTTGCTTGGAAGCGCACAGGAACAGAGAGGGAGAGACAGCAAGCTTTCTGGCATCTGCTGGCTCACTTCCCCAAGGACCACCACCAGAGACAGCTGTGGCTGGGTCAGGACAAGCCCAGGAACCAGGAGCTTCCTCCAGATCTCCCACAGGGCCACAGGGCCACAGGGGTACAGCGGCAAAGGGGCACAAGCCCTGGCAGCATCCTCCGCTGCTCTCCCAGGAGGATCGGCAGGGAGCTGGACTGCAGGGGAAGCACCCAGGATTCGAAGCAGTACCCATACGGGCCATCCGCCTCTCAGGCTGAGGCTTGACCCATTCGGACAATACCCCGCACCAACACACCACACAACACCACACCACACCACACCACACCACACCACACCAACCCTTGCTGGACCCTTCAGCAGCTCCTTCACCAGGCTGCTGAAGGTGCCTGTCCCCCTGGCTTGCACAACTTATGCCGTTGCGTGCTGTGAGAGCAGCCGCTACAGACGAGAGATCCAGGCATGTTGCTACTCTACCTGTCCTGGGGAGAAGGACCTCTGTGAAAAACAGACGTCAGCTGTTGGGATGTCTTGTGGAAGGTGGCACATCAGCGGCAGCCGACGGTCCACAGCTGACCAGCAGGAGAAAGAGTCTTGAATCCAGAAGGATCCCTGGAGGAGGGTGAAGTACTCCCTGGTGAACAAGAGGGCAGCAGCATCTGGCTGGAGGCTGTGAGGCCAAATTCCTGCCTCCAAAGCACATGACAGGGATGGCTGACCCCTCAAGTGCTAGCTGGAGGTAGAAAGGGCAGCTTTGTGCACCCTGTCGTGTGCAGGCAGCACAGGCCCTGAAAGCCCTCCCTTGTGCGGGCCTTGGTGGCTCGCCGGCCATCATCAGATGTGCTGGGCAGCAGGGCTGCATGGTGCAGGGTGCTCTCCGCAGCAGCTGGGGCCTGGGACTTCCTATTGCAGATGGCTGCTGACCTCTGGTGCCTACTTCTCCATCCACCTGCTCCTGGCTTAGGAGCCCACATGCCCAAACACCACCCAGCTAGGCCGAGGAAGGCCGAGTAGTGTATCACATCACCCTAACCGCCACCCCACACATGCAAAAATACATGGAGCCGGGGCCCATCAGCATGGCCTAGCGGCTGTTCGGCCTTGGAGCCCTGATCTTCCAACAAAACATGCCCCGGAATACTGTCCGGGACCCCCACACGACGCTAGGATGGCTCGGGTTGGGCTGTCTAGAGCTCAGAAGGCCTGAGCCGACCAGGGGTAGAAAGGGCAGCTTGGGACCCGACGCCGTAGCCTAGCGGCTAAAGTCCTCACCTTGAACGCACTGGGATCCCATATGGGCACCGGTTCTAATCCCGGCGGCGGCTCCAATTCCCATCCAGCTCCCTGCTTGTGGCCTGGGAAAGCAGTCGAGGACGGCCCAAAGCTTTGGGACCCTGCACCCTCGTGGGAGACCCAGAAGAGGTTCCGGGTTCCCGGCTTTGATTCGGCACGCACCGGCCGTTGCGGCTCAGTTGGGGAGTGAATCATCAGATGGAAGATCTTCCTCTCTGTCTCTCCTCCTCTCTGTATATCTGACTTTGAAATAAAAAAAAAAAATCCATGAAGCCCTCTTGGCAGCCCATCGGGGAGCTGCTCCACTTGCCAAACAACTCCCGGAGCCTGCATCTCAGGGTGTTCTTCGAGGAATGGGGGTGGCGGTAAGGTTTCCCGGGACCTGATCTGGCAAAGTACAACCCCAGTCGGCTTGTGTAACACCAGCTCCCAGAGGGCCTCTGGGGACGCAGGCGTGGGACTCCAACTCCCAGAGGGCCTCTGGGTACGTTGACGTAGGACTCCAACTCCCAGAGGGCCTCTGGGGACGCAGGCGTGGGACTCCAACTCCCAGAGGGCCTCTGGGTACGTTGACGTAGGACTCCAACTCCCAGAGGGCCTCTGGGGACGCTGACGTAGGACTCCAACTCCCAGAGGGCCTCTGGGGCACGCTGACGTAGGAAGCCAGAGCCCAGAGGGCCTAAGGGCACGCTGACTTAGGACTGCAGCTCCCAGAGGGCCTGTGGGCACGCTGACGTGGTATTCCACCTCCCAGGCTTCTTTAAGTACCCTGCTATTAAAGGCACCCTGACACTTCCTATCTCACAGGCCCACGCTGATGCTAGGCCCCAATCTACCTCCTCCCCTCCCAGGCCTTGGTATGTGGGCTGTTCAGCATTGGAGCCCTGATCTTCCAACAACACGTGCCCCGGAATACTGTCCGGGACCCCCACACGACGCTAGGATGGCTCGGGTTGGGCTGTCTAGAGCTCAGAGGGCCTGAGCCGACCAGGGGTAGAAAGGGCAGCTTGGGGCCCGGCGCCGTAGCCTAGCGGCTAAAGTCCTCAACTTGAACGCACTGGGATCCCATATGGGCACCGGTTCTAATCCCGGCGGCGGCTCCACTTCCCATCCAGCTCCCTGCTTGTGGCCTGGGAAAGCAGTCGAGGACGGCCCAAAGCTTTGGGACCCTGCACCCTCGTGGCAGACCCAGAAGAAGTTCCAGGTTCCCGGCTTTGGATCGGCACGCACCGGCCGTTGCGGCTCCGTTGGGGAGTGAATCATCAGATGGAAGATCTTCCTCTCTGTCTCTTCTCCTCTCTGTATATCTGACTTTGTAATGAAATAAATAAATCTGCTAAAAAAAAAAAAAAAAAAGGGCAGCTTTGCGCGCCCTCTCGTGGCCACCAGCACTCACTGCAGGACGCAGGCTCTCCTGCCAAATCAAGGGAAGCAGCCCAGCTCCAGCTCAGAGAGGCATTCGCTCTCAAGGACACTCTTTTTAGAGCTTGCACACAAGACCCATGACCGGAAGCCCTACGCACGCCCTGGCGGTCTGCATTGACAGACAAAAGCAGTCTAGAGCCACAGCACAGCACACAGCACACAGCACACAGCATGCTCCCTCGCAGGAGGCCGGCAGCTTTCTGTCTTTTCCTTCCTCCCTCCTGCCTCCCTCTGCCCCCTTTGCTTGGAAGCGCACAGGAACAGAGAGGGAGAGACAGCAAGCTTTCTGGCATCTGCTGGCTCACTTCCCCAAGGACCACCACCAGAGACAGCTGTGGCTGGGTCAGGACAAGCCCAGGAACCAGGAGCTTCCTCCAGATCTCCCACAGGGCCACAGGGCCACAGGGGTACAGCGGCAAAGGGGCACAAGCCCTGGCAGCATCCTCCGCTGCTCTCCCAGGAGGATCGGCAGGGAGCTGGACTGCAGGGGAAGCACCCAGGATTCGAAGCAGTACCCATACGGGCCATCCGCCTCTCAGGCTGAGGCTTGACCCATTCGGACAATACCCCGCACCAACACACCACACAACACCACACCACACCACACCACACCACACCACACCAACCCTTGCTGGACCCTTCAGCAGCTCCTTCACCAGGCTGCTGAAGGTGCCTGTCCCCCTGGCTTGCACAACTTATGCCGTTGCGTGCTGTGAGAGCAGCCGCTACAGATGAGAGATCCAGGCATGTTGCTACTCTACCTGTCCTGGGGAGAAGGACCTCTGTGAAAAACAGACGTCAGCTGTTGGGATGTCTTGTGGAAGGTGGCACATCAGCGGCAGCCGACGGTCCACAGCTGACCAGCAGGAGAAAGAGTCTTGAATCCAGAAGGATCCCTGGAGGAGGGTGAAGTACTCCCTGGTGAACAAGAGGGCAGCAGCATCTGGCTGGAGGCTGTGAGGCCAAATTCCTGCCTCCAAAGCACATGACAGGGATGGCTGACCCCTCAAGTGCTAGCTGGAGGTAGAAAGGGCAGCTTTGTGCACCCTGTCGTGTGCAGGCAGCACAGGCCCTGAAAGCCCTCCCTTGTGCGGGCCTTGGTGGCTCGCCGGCCATCATCAGATGTGCTGGGCAGCAGGGCTGCATGGTGCAGGGTGCTCTCCACAGCAGCTGGGGCCTGGGACTTCCTATTGCAGATGGCTGCTGACCTCTGGTGCCTACTTCTCCATCCACCTGCTCCTGGCTTAGGAGCCCACATGCCCAAACACCACCCAGCTAGGCCGAGGAAGGCCGAGTAGTGTATCACATCACCCTAACCGCCACCCCACACATGCAAAAATACATGGAGCCGATAGGCCCATCAGCGTGGCCTAGCGGCTGTTCGGCCTTGGAGCCCTGATCTTCCAACACCACGTGCCCCGGAATACTGTCCGGGACCCCCACACGACGCTAGGATGGCTCGGGTTGGGCTGTCTAGAGCTCAGAAGGCCTGAGCCGACCAGGGGTAGAAAGGGCAGCTTGGGACCCGACGCCGTAGCCTAGCGGCTAAAGTCCTCACCTTGAACGCACTGGGATCCCATATGGGCACCGGTTCTAATCCCGGCGGCGGCTCCACTTCCCATCCAGCTCCCTGCTTGTGGCCTGGGAAAGCAGTCGAGGACGGCCCAAAGCTTTGGGACCCTGCACCCTCGTGGGAGACCCAGAAGAGGTTCCGGGTTCCCGGCTTTGATTCGGCACGCACCGGCCGTTGGGGCTCAGTTGGGGAGTGAATCATCAGATGGAAGATCTTCCTCTCTGTCTCTCCTCCTCTCTGTATATCTGACTTTGAAATAAAAAAAAAAAATCCATGAAGCCCTCTTGGCAGCCCATCGGGGAGCTGCTCCACTTGCCAAAGAACTCCCGGAGCCTGCATCTCAGGGTGCTCTTCGAATAATGGGGGTGGCGGTAAGGTTTCCCGGGACCTGATCTGGCAAAGTACAACCCCAGTTGGCTTGTGTAACACCAGCTCCCAGAGGACCTCTGGGGACGCAGGCGTGGGACTCCAACTCCCAGAGGGCCTCTGGGTACGTTGACGTAGGACTTCAACTCCCAGAGGGCCTCTGGGGACGCTGACGTAGGACTCCAACTCCCAGAGGGCCTGTGGGCACGCTGACGTAGGAAGCCAGAGCCCAGAGGGCCTGTGGGCACGCTGACTTAGGACTGCAGCTCCCAGAGGGCCTGTGGGCACGCTGACGTGGTATTCCACCTCCCAGGCTTCTTTAAGTACCCTGCTATTAAAGGCACCCTGACACTTCCTATCTCACAGGCCCACGCTGATGCTAGGCCCCAATCTACCTCCTCCCCTCCCAGGCCTTGCTATGTGGGCTGTTCAGCATTGGAGCCCTGATCTTCCAACAACACGTGCCCCGGAATACTGTCCGGGACCCCCACACGACGCTAGGATGGCTCGGGTTGGGCTGTCTAGAGCTCAGAGGGCCTGAGCCGACCAGGGGTAGAAAGGGCAGCTTGGGGCCCGGCGCCGTAGCCTAGCGGCTAAAGTCCTCAACTTGAACGCACTGGGATCCCATATGGGCACCGGTTCTAATCCCGGCGGCGGCTCCACTTCCCATCCAGCTCCCTGCTTGTGGCCTGGGAAAGCAGTCGAGGACGGCCCAAAGCTTTGGGACCCTGCACCCTCGTGGCAGACCCAGAAGAAGTTCCAGGTTCCCGGCTTTGGATCGGCACGCACCGGCCGTTGCGGCTCCGTTGGGGAGTGAATCATCAGATGGAAGATCTTCCTCTCTGTCTCTTCTCCTCTCTGTATATCTGACTTTGTAATGAAATAAATAAATCTGCTAAAAAAAAAAAAAAAAAAAAAGGCAGCTTTGCCCGCCCTCTCGTGGCCACCAGCACTCACTGCAGGACGCTCATCCCAGGCTCTCCTGCCAAATCAAGGGAAGCAGCCCAGCTCCAGCTCAGAGAGGCATTCGCTCTCAAGGACACTCTTTTTAGAGCTTGCACACAAGACCCATGACCGGAAGCCCTACGCACGCCCTGGCGGTCTGCATTGACAGACAAAAGCAGTCTAGAGCCACAGCACAGCACACAGCACACAGCATGCTCCCTCGCAGGAGGCCGGCAGCTTTCTGTCTTTTCCTTCCTCCCTCCTGCCTCCCTCTGCCCCCTTTGCTTGGAAGCGCACAGGAACAGAGAGGGAGAGACAGCAAGCTTTCTGGCATCTGCTGGCTCACTTCCCCAAGGACCACCACCAGAGACAGCTGTGGCTGGGTCAGGACAAGCCCAGGAACCAGGAGCTTCCTCCAGATCTCCCACAGGGCCACAGGGCCACAGGGGTACAGCGGCAAAGGGGCACAAGCCCTGGCAGCATCCTCCGCTGCTCTCCCAGGAGGATCGGCAGGGAGCTGGACTGCAGGGGAAGCACCCAGGATTCGAAGCAGTACCCATACGGGCCATCCGCCTCTCAGGCTGAGGCTTGACCCATTCGGACAATACCCCGCACCAACACACCACACAACACCACACCACACCACACCACACCACACCACACCACACCACACCAACCCTTGCTGGACCCTTCAGCAGCTCCTTCACCAGGCTGCTGAAGGTGCCTGTCCCCCTGGCTTGCACAACTTATGCCGTTGCGTGCTGTGAGAGCAGCCGCTACAGACGAGAGATCCAGGCATGTTGCTACTCTACCTGTCCTGGGGAGAAGGACCTCTGTGAAAAACAGACGTCAGCTGTTGGGATGTCTTGTGGAAGGTGGCACATCAGCGGCAGCCGACGGTCCACAGCTGACCAGCAGGAGAAAGAGTCTTGAATCCAGAAGGATCCCTGGAGGAGGGTGAAGTACTCCCTGGTGAACAAGAGGGCAGCAGCATCTGGCTGGAGGCTGTGAGGCCAAATTCCTGCCTCCAAAGCACATGACAGGGATGGCTGACCCCTCAAGTGCTAGCTGGAGGTAGAAAGGGCAGCTTTGTGCACCCTGTCGTGTGCAGGCAGCACAGGCCCTGAAAGCCCTCCCTTGTGCGGGCCTTGGTGGCTCGCCGGCCATCATCAGATGTGCTGGGCAGCAGGGCTGCATGGTGCAGGGTGCTCTCCACAGCAGCTGGGGCCTGGGACTTCCTATTGCAGATGGCTGCTGACCTCTGGTGCCTACTTCTCCATCCACCTGCTCCTGGCTTAGGAGCCCACATGCCCAAACACCACCCAGCTAGGCCGAGGAAGGCCGCGTGGTGTATCACATCACCCTAACCGCCACCCCACACATGCAAAAATACATGGAGCCGGGGCCCATCAGCGTGGCCTAGCGGCTGTTCGGCCTTGGAGCCCTGATCTTCCAACAACACGTGCCCCGGAATACTGTCCGGGACCCCCACACGACGCTAGGATGGCTCGGGTTGGGCTGTCTAGAGCTCAGAGGGCCTGAGCCGACCAGGGGTAGAAAGGGCAGCTTGGGGCCCGGCGCCGTAGCCTAGCGGCTAAAGTCCTCAACTTGAACGCACTGGGATCCCATATGGGCACCGGTTCTAATCCCGGCGGCGGCTCCACTTCCCATCCAGCTCCCTGCTTGTGGCCTGGGAAAGCAGTCGAGGACGGCCCAAAGCTTTGGGACCCTGCACCCTCGTGGCAGACCCAGAAGAAGTTCCAGGTTCCCGGCTTTGGATCGGCACGCACCGGCCGTTGCGGCTCCGTTGGGGAGTGAATCATCAGATGGAAGATCTTCCTCTCTGTCTCTCCTCCTCTCTGTATATCTGACTTTGAAATAAAAAAAAAAAATCCATGAAGCCCTCTTGGCAGCCCATCGGGGAGCTGCTCCACTTGCCAAACAACTCCCGGAGCCTGCATCTCAGGGTGTTCTTCGAGGAATGGGGGTGGCGGTAAGGTTTCCCGGGACCTGATCTGGCAAAGTACAACCCCAGTCGGCTTGTGTAACACCAGCTCCCAGAGGGCCTCTGGGGACGCAGGCGTGGGACTCCAACTCCCAGAGGGCCTCTGGGGACGTTGACGTAGGACTCCAACTCCCAGAGGGCCTCTGGGGACGCTGACGTAGGACTCCAACTCCCAGAGGGCCTCTGGGGACGCTGACGTAGGACTCCAACTCCCAGAGGGCCTCTGGGGCACGCTGACGTAGGAAGCCAGAGCCCAGAGGGCCTAAGGGCACGCTGACGTAGGAAGCCAGAGCCCAGAGGGCCTGTGGGCACGCTGACTTAGGACTGCAGCTCCCAGAGGGCCTGTGGGCACGCTGACGTGGTATTCCACCTCCCAGGCTTCTTTAAGTACCCTGCTATTAAAGGCACCCTGACACTTCCTATCTCACAGGCCCACGCTGATGCTAGGCCCCAATCTACCTCCTCCCCTCCCAGGCCTTGCTATGTGGGCTGTTCAGCATTGGAGCCCTGATCTTCCAACAACACGTGCCCCGGAATACTGTCCGGGACCCCCACACGACGCTAGGATGGCTCGGGTTGGGCTGTCTAGAGCTCAGAAGGTCTGAGCCGACCAGGGGTAGAAAGGGCAGCTTGGGACCCGACGCCGTAGCCTAGCGGCTAAAGTCCTCACCTTGAACGCACTGGGATCCCATATGGGCACCGGTTCTAATCCCGGCGGCGGCTCCACTTCCCATCCAGCTCCCTGCTTGTGGCCTGGGAAAGCAGTCGAGGACGGCCCAAAGCTTTGGGACCCTGCACCCTCGTGGGAGACCCAGAAGAGGTTCCGGGTTCCCGGCTTTGATTCGGCACGCACCGGCCGTTGGGGCTCAGTTGGGGAGTGAATCATCAGATGGAAGATCTTCCTCTCTGTCTCTCCTCCTCTCTGTATATCTGACTTTGAAATAAAAAAAAAAAATCCATGAAGCCCTCTTGGCAGTCCATCGGGGAGCTGCTCCACTTGCCAAAGAACTCCCGGAGCCTGCATCTCAGGGTGTTCTTCGAGGAATGGGGGTGGCGGTAAGGTTTCCCGGGACCTGATCTGGCAAAGTACAACCCCAGTCGGCTTGTGTAACACCAGCTCCCAGAGGGCCTCTGGGGACGCAGGCGTGGGACTCCAACTCCCAGAGGGCCTCTGGGTACGTTGACGTAGGACTCCAACTCCCAGAGGGCCTCTGGGGACGCTGACGTAGGACTCCAACTCCCAGAGGGCCTCTGGGGCACGCTGACGTAGGAAGCCAGAGCCCAGAGGGCCTAAGGGCACGCTGACGTAGGAAGCCAGAGCCCAGAGGGCCTGTGGGCACGCTGACTTAGGACTGCAGCTCCCAGAGGGCCTGTGGGCACGCTGACGTGGTATTCCACCTCCCAGGCTTCTTTAAGTACCCTGCTATTAAAGGCACCCTGACACTTCCTATCTCACAGGCCCACGCTGATGCTAGGCCCCAATCTACCTCCTCCCCTCCCAGGCCTTGCTATGTGGGCTGTTCAGCATTGGAGCCCTGATCTTCCAACAACACGTGCCCCGGAATACTGTCCGGGACCCCCACACGACGCTAGGATGGCTCGGGTTGGGCTGTCTAGAGCTCAGAGGGCCTGAGCCGACCAGGGGTAGAAAGGGCAGCTTGGGGCCCGGCGCCGTAGCCTAGCGGCTAAAGTCCTCAACTTGAACGCACTGGGATCCCATATGGGCACCGGTTCTAATCCCAGCGGCGGCTCCACTTCCCATCCAGCTCCCTGCTTGTGGCCTGGGAAAGCAGTCGAGGACGGCCCAAAGCTTTGGGACCCTGCACCCTCGTGGCAGACCCAGAAGAAGTTCCAGGTTCCTGGCTTTGGATCGGCACGCACCGGCCGTTGCGGCTCCGTTGGGGAGTGAATCATCAGATGGAAGATCTTCCTCTCTGTCTCTTCTCTTCTCTGTATATCTGACTTTGTAATGAAATAAATAAATCTGCTAAAAAAAAAAAAAAAAAAGGGCAGCTTTGCGCGCCCTCTCGTGGCCACAAGCACTCACTGCAGGACGCTCATCCCAGGCTCTCCTGCCAAATCAAGGGAAGCAGCCCAGCTCCAGCTCAGAGAGGCATTCGCTCTCAAGGACACTCTTTTTAGAGCTTGCACACAAGACCCATGACCGGAAGCCCTACGCACGCCCAGGCGGTCTGCATTGACAGACAAAAGCAGTCTAGAGCCACAGCACAGCACACAGCACACAGCACACAGCATGCTCCCTCGCAGGAGGCCGGCAGCTTTCTGTCTTTTCCTTCCTCCCTCTTGCCTCCCTCTGCCCCCTTTGCTTGGAAGCGCACAGGAACAGAGAGGGAGAGACAGCAAGCTTTCTGGCATCTGCTGGCTCACTTCCCCAAGGACCACCACCAGAGACAGCTGTGGCTGGGTCAGGACAAGCCCAGGAACCAGGAGCTTCCTCCAGATCTCCCACAGGGCCACAGGGCCACAGGGGTACAGCGGCAAAGGGGCACAAGCCCTGGCAGCATCCTCCGCTGCTCTCCCAGGAGGATCGGCAGGGAGCTGGACTGCAGGGGAAGCACCCAGGATTCGAAGCAGTACCCATACGGGCCATCCGCCTCTCAGGCTGAGGCTTGACCCATTCGGACAATACCCCGCACCAACACACCACACAACACCACACCACACCACACCACACCACACCACACCAACCCTTGCTGGACCCTTCAGCAGCTCCTTCACCAGGCTGCTGAAGGTGCCTGTCCCCCTGGCTTGCACAACTTATGCCGTTGCGTGCTGTGAGAGCAGCCGCTACAGACGAGAGATCCAGGCATGTTGCTACTCTACCTGTCCTGGGGAGAAGGACCTCTGTGAAAAACAGACGTCAGCTGTTGGGATGTCTTGTGGAAGGTGGCACATCAGCGGCAGCCGACGGTCCACAGCTGACCAGCAGGAGAAAGAGTCTTGAATCCAGAAGGATCCCTGGAGGAGGGTGAAGTACTCCCTGGTGAACAAGAGGGCAGCAGCATCTGGCTGGAGGCTGTGAGGCCAAATTCCTGCCTCCAAAGCACATGACAGGGATGGCTGACCCCTCAAGTGCTAGCTGGAGGTAGAAAGGGCAGCTTTGTGCACCCTGTCGTGTGCAGGCAGCACAGGCCCTGAAAGCCCTCCCTTGTGCGGGCCTTGGTGGCTCGCCGGCCATCATCAGATGTGCTGGGCAGCAGGGCTGCATGGTGCAGGGTGCTCTCCGCAGCAGCTGGGGCCTGGGACTTCCTATTGCAGATGGCTGCTGACCTCTGGTGCCTACTTCTCCATCCACCTGCTCCTGGCTTAGGAGCCCACATGCCCAAACACCACCCAGCTAGGCCGAGGAAGGCCGAGTAGTGTATCACATCACCCTAACCGCCACCCCACACATGCAAAAATACATGGAGCCGGGGCCCATCAGCATGGCCCAGTGGCTGTTCGGCCTTGGAGCCCTGATCTTCCAACAACACGTGCCCCGGAATACTGTCCGGGACCCCCACACGACGCTAGGATGGCTCGGGTTGGGCTGTCTAGAGCTCAGAAGGTCTGAGCCGACCAGGGGTAGAAAGGGCAGCTTGGGACCCGACGCCGTAGCCTAGCGGCTAAAGTCCTCACCTTGAACGCACTGGGATCCCATATGGGCACCGGTTCTAATCCCGGCGGCGGCTCCACTTCCCATCCAGCTCCCTGCTTGTGGCCTGGGAAAGCAGTCGAGGACGGCCCAAAGCTTTGGGACCCTGCACCCTCGTGGGAGACCCAGAAGAGGTTCCGGGTTCCCGGCTTTGATTCGGCACGCACCGGCCGTTGGGGCTCAGTTGGGGAGTGAATCATCAGATGGAAGATCTTCCTCTCTGTCTCTCCTCCTCTCTGTATATCTGACTTTGAAATAAAAAAAAAAAATCCATGAAGCCCTCTTGGCAGCCCATCGGGGAGCTGCTCCACTTGCCAAACAACTCCCGGAGCCTGCATCTCAGGGTGTTCTTCGAGGAATGGGAGTGGCGGTAAGGTTTCCCGGGACCTGATCTGGCAAAGTACAACCCCAGTCGGCTTGTGTAACACCAGCTCCCAGAGGGCCTCTGGGGACGCAGGCGTGGGACTCCAACTCCCAGAGGGCCTCTGGGTACGTTGACGTAGGACTCCAACTCCCAGAGGGCCTCTGGGGACGCTGACGTAGGACTCCAACTCCCAGAGGGCCTCTGGGGACGCTGACGTAGGACTCCAACTCCCAGAGGGCCTCTGGGGCACGCTGACGTAGGAAGCCAGAGCCCAGAGGGCCTGTGGGCACGCTGACTTAGGACTGCAGCTCCCAGAGGGCCTGTGGGCACGCTGACGTG
Source organism: Ochotona princeps (assembly GCF_030435755.1). Classification (NCBI taxonomy): domain Eukaryota; kingdom Metazoa; phylum Chordata; class Mammalia; order Lagomorpha; family Ochotonidae; genus Ochotona; species Ochotona princeps. The sequence goes on along the minus strand of NW_026697224.1, from coordinate 29,533 downwards.
GTATTCCACCTCCCAGGCTTCTTTAAGTACCCTGCTATTAAAGGCACCCTGACACTTCCTATCTCACAGGCCCACGCTGATGCTAGGCCCCAATCTACCTCCTCCCCTCCCAGGCCTTGCTATGTGGGCTGTTCAGCATTGGAGCCCTGATCTTCCAACAACACGTGCCCCGGAATACTGTCCGGGACCCCCACACGACGCTAGGATGGCTCGGGTTGGGCTGTCTAGAGCTCAGAGGGCCTGAGCCGACCAGGGGTAGAAAGGGCAGCTTGGGGCCCGGCGTCGTAGCCTAGCGGCTAAAGTCCTCAACTTGAACGCACTGGGATCCCATATGGGCACCGGTTCTAATCCCGGCGGCAGCTCCACTTCCCATCCAGCTCCCTGCTTGTGGCCTGGGAAAGCAGTCGAGGACGGCCCAAAGCTTTGGGACCCTGCACCCTCGTGGCAGACCCAGAAGAAGTTCCAGGTTCCCGGCTTTGGATCGGCACGCACCGGCCGTTGCGGCTCCGTTGGGGAGTGAATCATCAGATGGAAGATCTTCCTCTCTGTCTCTTCTCCTCTCTGTATATCTGACTTTGTAATGAAATAAATAAATCTGCTAAAAAAAAAAAAAAAAACAAAAAGGCAGCTTTGCGCGCCCTCTCGTGGCCACCAGCACTCACTGCAGGACGCTCATCCCAGGCTCTCCTGCCAAATCAAGGGAAGCAGCCCAGCTCCAGCTCAGAGAGGCATTCACTCTCAAGGACACTCTTTTTAGAGCTTGCACACAAGACCCATGACCGGAAGCCCTACGCACGCCCAGGCGGTCTGCATTGACAGACAAAAGCAGTCTAGAGCCACAGCACAGCACACAGCACACAGCACACAGCATGCTCCCTCGCAGGAGGCCGGCAGCTTTCTGTCTTTTCCTTCCTCCCTCCTGCCTCCCTCTGCCCCCTTTGCTTGGAAGCGCACAGGAACAGAGAGGGAGAGACAGCAAGCTTTCTGGCATCTGCTGGCTCACTTCCCCAAGGACCACCACCAGAGACAGCTGTGGCTGGGTCAGGACAAGCCCAGGAACCAGGAGCTTCCTCCAGATCTCCCACAGGGCCACAGGGCCACAGGGGTACAGCGGCAAAGGGGCACAAGCCCTGGCAGCATCCTCCGCTGCTCTCCCAGGAGGATCGGCAGGGAGCTGGACTGCAGGGGAAGCACCCAGGATTCGAAGCAGTACCCATACGGGCCATCCGCCTCTCAGGCTGAGGCTTGACCCATTCGGACAATACCCCGCACCAACACACCGCACCACACCACACCACACCACACCACACCACACCAACCCTTGCTGGACCCTTCAGCAGCTCCTTCACCAGGCTGCTGAAGGTGCCTGTCCCCCTGGCTTGCACAACTTATGCCGTTGCGTGCTGTGAGAGCAGCCGCTACAGACGAGAGATCCAGGCATGTTGCTACTCTACCTGTCCTGGGGAGAAGGACCTCTGTGAAAAACAGACGTCAGCTGTTGGGATGTCTTGTGGAAGGTGGCACATCAGCGGCAGCCGACGGTCCACAGCTGACCAGCAGGAGAAAGAGTCTTGAATCCAGAAGGATCCCTGGAGGAGGGTGAAGTACTCCCTGGTGAACAAGAGGGCAGCAGCATCTGGCTGGAGGCTGTGAGGCCAAATTCCTGCCTCCAAAGCACATGACAGGGATGGCTGACCCCTCAAGTGCTAGCTGGAGGTAGAAAGGGCAGCTTTGTGCACCCTGTCGTGTGCAGGCAGCACAGGCCCTGAAAGCCCTCCCTTGTGCGGGCCTTGGTGGCTCGCCGGCCATCATCAGATGTGCTGGGCAGCAGGGCTGCATGGTGCAGGGTGCTCTCCGCAGCAGCTGGGGCCTGGGACTTCCTATTGCAGATGGCTGCTGACCTCTGGTGCCTACTTCTCCATCCACCTGCTCCTGGCTTAGGAGCCCACATGCCCAAACACCACCCAGCTAGGCCGAGGAAGGCCGAGTAGTGTATCACATCACCCTAACCGCCACCCCACACATGCAAAAATACATGGAGCCGGGGCCCATCAGCATGGCCTAGCGGCTGTTCGGCCTTGGAGCCCTGATCTTCCAACAACACATGCCCCGGAATACTGTCCGGGACCCCCACACGACGCTAGGATGGCTCGGGTTGGGCTGTCTAGAGCTCAGAAGGCCTGAGCCGACCAGGGGTAGAAAGGGCAGCTTGGGACCCGACGCCGTAGCCTAGCGGCTAAAGTCCTCAACTTGAACGCACTGGGATCCCATATGGGCACCGGTTCTAATCCCGGCGGCGGCTCCAATTCCCATCCAGCTCCCTGCTTGTGGCCTGGGAAAGCAGTCGAGGACGGCCCAAAGCTTTGGGACCCTGCACCCTCGTGGGAGACCCAGAAGAGGTTCCGGGTTCCCGGCTTTGATTCGGCACGCACCGGCCGTTGCGGCTCAGTTGGGGAGTGAATCATCAGATGGAAGATCTTCCTCTCTGTCTCTCCTCCTCTCTGTATATCTGACTTTGAAATAAAAAAAAAAAATCCATGAAGCCCTCTTGGCAGCCCATCGGGGAGCTGCTCCACTTGCCAAACAACTCCCGGAGCCTGCATCTCAGGGTGTTCTTCGAGGAATGGGGGTGGCGGTAAGGTTTCCCGGGACCTGATCTGGCAAAGTACAACCCCAGTCGGCTTGTGTAACACCAGCTCCCAGAGGGCCTCTGGGGACGCAGGCGTGGGACTCCAACTCCCAGAGGGCCTCTGGGTACGTTGACGCAGGACTCCAACTCCCAGAGGGCCTCTGGGGACGCAGGCGTGGGACTCCAACTCCCAGAGGGCCTCTGGGTACGTTGACGTAGGACTCCAACTCCCAGAGGGCCTCTGGGGACGCTGACGTAGGACTCCAACTCCCAGAGGGCCTCTGGGGCACGCTGACGTAGGAAGCCAGAGCCCAGAGGGCCTAAGGGCACGCTGACTTAGGACTGCAGCTCCCAGAGGGCCTGTGGGCACGCTGACGTGGTATTCCACCTCCCAGGCTTCTTTAAGTACCCTGCTATTAAAGGCACCCTGACACTTCCTATCTCACAGGCCCACGCTGATGCTAGGCCCCAATCTACCTCCTCCCCTCCCAGGCCTTGCTATGTGGGCTGTTCAGCATTGGAGCCCTGATCTTCCAACAACACGTGCCCCGGAATACTGTCCGGGACCCCCACACGACGCTAGGATGGCTCGGGTTGGGCTGTCTAGAGCTCAGAGGGCCTGAGCCGACCAGGGGTAGAAAGGGCAGCTTGGGGCCCGGCGCCGTAGCCTAGCGGCTAAAGTCCTCAACTTGAACGCACTGGGATCCCATATGGGCACCGGTTCTAATCCCAGCGGCGGCTCCACTTCCCATCCAGCTCCCTGCTTGTGGCCTGGGAAAGCAGTCGAGGACGGCCCAAAGCTTTGGGACCCTGCACCCTCGTGGCAGACCCAGAAGAAGTTCCAGGTTCCCGGCTTTGGATCGGCACGCACCGGCCGTTGCGGCTCCGTTGGGGAGTGAATCATCAGATGGAAGATCTTCCTCTCTGTCTCTTCTCCTCTCTGTATATCTGACTTTGTAATGAAATAAATAAATCTGCTAAAAAAAAAAAAAAAAAAAAAAAAGGGCAGCTTTGCGCGCCCTCTCGTGGCCACCAGCACTCACTGCAGGACGCTCATCCCAGGCTCTCCTGCCAAATCAAGGGAAGCAGCCCAGCTCCAGCTCAGAGAGTCATTCACTCTCAAGGACACTCTTTTTAGAGCTTGCACACAAGACCCATGACCGGAAGCCCTACGCACGCCCAGGCGGTCCTCATTGACAGACAAAAGCAGTCTAGAGCCACAGCACAGCACACAGCACACAGCACACAGCATGCTCCCTCGCAGGAGGCCGGCAGCTTTCTGTCTTTTCCTTCCTCCCTCCTGCCTCCCTCTGCCCCCTTTGCTTGGAAGCGCACAGGAACAGAGAGGGAGAGACAGCAAGCTTTCTGGCATCTGCTGGCTCACTTCCCCAAGGACCACCACCAGAGACAGCTGTGGCTGGGTCAGGACAAGCCCAGGAACCAGGAGCTTCCTCCAGATCTCCCACAGGGCCACAGGGCCACAGGGGTACAGCGGCAAAGGGGCACAAGCCCTGGCAGCATCCTCCGCTGCTCTCCCAGGAGGATCGGCAGGGAGCTGGACTGCAGGGGAAGCACCCAGGATTCGAAGCAGTACCCATACGGGCCATCCGCCTCTCAGGCTGAGGCTTGACCCATTCGGACAATACCCCGCACCAACACACCACACAACACCACACCACACCACACCACACCACACCACACCAACCCTTGCTGGACCCTTCAGCAGCTCCTTCACCAGGCTGCTGAAGGTGCCTGTCCCCCTGGCTTGCACAACTTATGCCGTTGCGTGCTGTGAGAGCAGCCGCTACAGACGAGAGATCCAGGCATGTTGCTACTCTACCTGTCCTGGGGAGAAGGACCTCTGTGAAAAACAGACGTCAGCTGTTGGGATGTCTTGTGGAAGGTGGCACATCAGCGGCAGCCGACGGTCCACAGCTGACCAGCAGGAGAAAGAGTCTTGAATCCAGAAGGATCCCTGGAGGAGGGTGAAGTACTCCCTGGTGAACAAGAGGGCAGCAGCATCTGGCTGGAGGCTGTGAGGCCAAATTCCTGCCTCCAAAGCACATGACAGGGATGGCTGACCCCTCAAGTGCTAGCTGGAGGTAGAAAGGGCAGCTTTGTGCACCCTGTCGTGTGCAGGCAGCACAGGCCCTGAAAGCCCTCCCTTGTGCGGGCCTTGGTGGCTCGCCGGCCATCATCAGATGTGCTGGGCAGCAGGGCTGCATGGTGCAGGGTGCTCTCCGCAGCAGCTGGGGCCTGGGACTTCCTATTGCAGATGGCTGCTGACCTCTGGTGCCTACTTCTCCTGCTCCTGGCTTAGGAGCCCACATGCCCAAACACCACCCAGCTAGGCCGAGGAAGGCCGAGTAGTGTATCACATCACCCTAACCGCCACCCCACACATGCAAAAATACATGGAGCCGGGTCCCATCAGCGTGGCCTAGCGGCTGTTTGGCCTTGGAGCCCTGATCTTCCAACAACACGTGCCCCGGAATACTGTCCGGGACCCCCACACGACGCTAGGATGGCTCGGGTTGGGCTGTCTAGAGCTCAAAAGGCCTGAGCCGACCAGGGGTAGAAAGGGCAGCTTGGGGCCCGACGCCGTAGCCTAGCGGCTAAAGTCCTCACCTTGAACGCACTGGGATCCCATATGGGCACCGGTTCTAATCCCGGCGGCGGCTCCACTTCCCATCCAGCTCCCTGCTTGTGGCCTGGGAAAGCAGTCGAGGACGGCCCAAAGCTTTGGGACCCTGCACCCTCGTGGCAGACCCAGAAGAAGTTCCAGGTTCCCGGCTTTGATTCGGCACGCACCGGCCGTTGCGGCTCCGTTGGGGAGTGAATCATCAGATGGAAGATCTTCCTCTCTGTCTCTTCTCCTCTCTGTATATCTGACTTTGTAATGAAATAAATAAATCTGCTAAAAAAAAAAAAAAGGGCAGCTTTGCGCGCCCTCTCGTGGCCACCAGCACTCACTGCAGGACGCTCATCCCAGGCTCTCCTGCCAAATCAAGGGAAGCAGCCCAGCTCCAGCTCAGAGAGGCATTCGCTCTCAAGGACACTCTTTTTAGAGCTTGCACACAAGACCCATGACCGGAAGCCCTACGCACGCCCAGGCGGTCTGCATTGACAGACAAAAGCAGTCTAGAGCCACAGCACAGCACACAGCACACAGCACACAGCATGCTCCCTCGCAGGAGGCCGGCAGCTTTCTGTCTTTCCTTCCTCCCTCCGGCCTCCCTCTGCCCCCTTTGCTTGGAAGCACACAGGAACAGAGAGGGAGAGACAGCAAGCTTTCTGGCATCTGCTGGCTCACTTCCCCAAGGACCACCACCAGAGACAGCTGTGGCTGGGTCAGGACAAGCCCAGGAACCAGGAGCTTCCTCCAGATCTCCCACAGGGCCACAGGGCCACAGGGGTACAGCGGCAAAGGGGCACAAGCCCTGGCAGCATCCTCCGCTGCTCTCCCAGGAGGATCGGCAGGGAGCTGGACTGCAGGGGAAGCACCCAGGATTCGAAGCAGTACCCATACGGGCCATCCGCCTCTCAGGCTGAGGCTTGACCCATTCGGACAATACCCCGCACCAACACACCACACAACACCACACCACACCACACCACACCACACCAACCCTTGCTGGACCCTTCAGCAGCTCCTTCACCAGGCTGCTGAAGGTGCCTGTCCCCCTGGCTTGCACAACTTATGCCGTTGCGTGCTGTGAGAGCAGCCGCTACAGACGAGAGATCCAGGCATGTTGCTACTCTACCTGTCCTGGGGAGAAGGACCTCTGTGAAAAACAGACGTCAGCTGTTGGGATGTCTTGTGGAAGGTGGCACATCAGCGGCAGCCGACGGTCCACAGCTGACCAGCAGGAGAAAGAGTCTTGAATCCAGAAGGATCCCTGGAGGAGGGTGAAGTACTCCCTGGTGAACAAGAGGGCAGCAGCATCTGGCTGGAGGCTGTGAGGCCAAATTCCTGCCTCCAAAGCACATGACAGGGATGGCTGACCCCTCAAGTGCTAGCTGGAGGTAGAAAGGGCAGCTTTGTGCACCCTGTCGTGTGCAGGCAGCACAGGCCCTGAAAGCCCTCCCTTGTGCGGGCCTTGGTGGCTCGCCGGCCATCATCAGATGTGCTGGGCAGCAGGGCTGCATGGTGCAGGGTGCTCTCCGCAGCAGCTGGGGCCTGGGACTTCCTATTGCAGATGGCTGCTGACCTCTGGTGCCTACTTCTCCATCCACCTGCTCCTGGCTTAGGAGCCCACATGCCCAGACACCACCCAGCTAGGCCGAGGAAGGCCGAGTAGTGTATCACATCACCCTAACCGCCACCCCACACATGCAAAAATACATGGAGCCGGGGCCCATCAGCATGGCCCAGTGGCTGTTCGGCCTTGGAGCCCTGATCTTCCAACAACACGTGCCCCGGAATACTGTCCGGGACCCCCACACGACGCTAGGATGGCTCGGGTTGGGCTGTCTAGAGCTCAGAAGGTCTGAGCCGACCAGGGGTAGAAAGGGCAGCTTGGGACCCGACGCCGTAGCCTAGCGGCTAAAGTCCTCACCTTGAACGCACTGGGATCCCATATGGGCACCGGTTCTAATCCCGGCGGCGGCTCCACTTCCCATCCAGCTCCCTGCTTGTGGCCTGGGAAAGCAGTCGAGGACGGCCCAAAGCTTTGGGACCCTGCACCCTCGTGGGAGACCCAGAAGAGGTTCCGGGTTCCCGGCTTTGATTCGGCACGCACCGGCCGTTGGGGCTCAGTTGGGGAGTGAATCATCAGATGGAAGATCTTCCTCTCTGTCTCTCCTCCTCTCTGTATATCTGACTTTGAAATAAAAAAAAAAAATCCATGAAGCCCTCTTGGCAGTCCATCGGGGAGCTGCTCCACTTGCCAAAGAACTCCCGGAGCCTGCATCTCAGGGTGTTCTTCGAGGAATGGGGGTGGCGGTAAGGTTTCCCGGGACCTGATCTGGCAAAGTACAACCCCAGTCGGCTTGTGTAACACCAGCTCCCAGAGGGCCTCTGGGGACGCAGGCGTGGGACTCCAACTCCCAGAGGGCCTCTGGGTACGTTGACGTAGGACTCCAACTCCCAGAGGGCCTCTGGGGACGCTGACGTAGGACTCCAACTCCCAGAGGGCCTCTGGGGCACGCTGACGTAGGAAGCCAGAGCCCAGAGGGCCTGTGGGCACGCTGACTTAGGACTGCAGCTCCCAGAGGGCCTGTGGGCACGCTGACGTGGTATTCCACCTCCCAGGCTTCTTTAAGTACCCTGCTATTAAAGGCACCCTGACACTTCCTATCTCACAGGCCCACGCTGATGCTAGGCCCCAATCTACCTCCTCCCCTCCCAGGCCTTGGTATGTGGGCTGTTCAGCATTGGAGCCCTGATCTTCCAACAACACGTGCCCCGGAATACTGTCCGGGACCCCCACACGACGCTAGGATGGCTCGGGTTGGGCTGTCTAGAGCTCAGAGGGCCTGAGCCGACCAGGGGTAGAAAGGGCAGCTTGGGGCCCGGCGCCGTAGCCTAGCGGCTAAAGTCCTCAACTTGAACGCACTGGGATCCCATATGGGCACCGGTTCTAATCCCAGCGGCGGCTCCACTTCCCATCCAGCTCCCTGCTTGTGGCCTGGGAAAGCAGTCGAGGACGGCCCAAAGCTTTGGGACCCTGCACCCTCGTGGCAGACCCAGAAGAAGTTCCAGGTTCCCGGCTTTGGATCGGCACGCACCGGCCGTTGCGGCTCCGTTGGGGAGTGAATCATCAGATGGAAGATCTTCCTCTCTGTCTCTTCTCCTCTCTGTATATCTGACTTTGTAATGAAATAAATAAATCTGCTAAAAAAAAAAAAAAAAAAAAAAAAAAGGCAGCTTTGCGCGCCCTCTCGTGGCCACCAGCACTCACTGCAGGACGCTCATCCCAGGCTCTCCTGCCAAATCAAGGGAAGCAGCCCAGCTCCAGCTCAGAGAGGCATTCGCTCTCAAGGACACTCTTTTTAGAGCTTGCACACGAGACCCATGACCGGAAGCCCTACGCACGCCCTGACGGTCTGCATTGACAGACAAAAGCAGTCTAGAGCCACAGCACAGCACAGCACACAGCATGCTCCCTCGCAGGAGGCCGACAGCTTTCTGTCTTTTCCTTCCTCCCTCCTGCCTCCCTCTGCCCTCTTTTCTTGGAAGCACACAGGAACAGAGAGGGAGAGACAGCAAGCTTTCTGGCATCTGCTGGCTCACTTCCCCAAGGACCACCACCAGAGACAGCTGTGGCTGGGTCAGGACAAGCCCAGGAACCAGGAGCTTCCTCCAGATCTCCCACAGGGCCACAGGGCCACAGGGCCACAGGGGCACAAGCCCTGGCAGCATCCTCCGCTGCTCTCCCAGGAGGATCGGCAGGGAGCTGGACTGCAGGGGAAGCACCCAGGATTTGAAGCAGTACCCATACAGGCCATCCGCCTCTCAGGCTGAGGCTTGACCCACTGGGACAATACCCCGCACCACCACACCACACCACACCACACCACACCACGCACCACAACAACGCACCGATACTGGGACGGGATTTGCACAACACCCGTCGAGCTTACACAGCTCCAGCTACGAGGTTTTCACGCGATGTGTAAAAATCAACGAACACTGAGGACACAACCCTGCACGAGACAGTCAAGACCATCTGGCCACAGTGCGATGTCAGGAACAGGCACCTGGGCCCGGCGACATAGCCTAGCGGCTAAAGTCCTCGCCTTGAAAGCGCCAGGATCCCATATGGACACCGGTTCTAATCCCGGCGGCGGCTCCACTTCCCATCCAGCTACCTGCTTGTAGCCTGGGAAAGCAGTCAAGGACAGCCCAAAGCTTTGGGACCCTGTACCCTCGTGGGAGACCCAGAAGAGGTTCCAGGTTCCCGGCTTTGGATCGGTACCCACCGGCCGTTGCGGCTCCGTTGGGGAGTGAATCATCAGATGGAAGATCTTCCTCTCTGTCTCTTCTCCTCTCTGTATATCTGACTTTGTAATGAAATAAATAAATCTGCTAAAAAAAAAAAAAAAAAGGCAGCTTTGCGCGCCCTCTCGTGGCCACCAGTACTCACTGCAGGACGCTCATCCCAGGCTCTCCTGCCAAATCAAGGGAAGCAGCCCAGCTCCAGCTCAGAGAGGCATTCGCTCTCAAGGACACTCTTTTTAGAGCTTGCACACAAGACCCATGACCGGAAGCCCTACGCACGCCCTGGGGCTCTGCATTGACAGACAAAAGCAGTCTAGAGCCACAGCACAGCACACAGCATGCTCCCTCGCAGGAGGCCGACAGTTTTCTGTCTTTTCCTTCCTCCCTCCTGCCTCCCTCTGCCCTCTTTTCTTGGAAGCACACAGGAACAGAGAGGGAGAGACAGCAAGCTTTCTGGCATCTGCTGGCTCACTTCCCCAAGGACCACCACCAGGGCCAGCTGTGGCTGGGTCAGGACAAGCCCAGGAACCAGGAGCTTCCTCCAGATCTCCCACAGGGCCACAGGGCCACAGGGGCACAAGCCCTGGCAGCATCCTCCGCTGCTCTCCCAGGAGGATCGGCAGGGAGCTGGACTGCAGGGGAAGCACCCAGGATTTCAAGCAGCACCCATACAGGCAGGTTGAAGCTTAATCCACAGGGACACCACCCCATACCACAAACTCAGAGCAGTTGTGAGGGCCTCTTGGAGGGGTTGGGGTGCATTGCCAAGGCAGGGCCAGGCGGGGAAGGGGTGATGGGTACCTGAGCAGAGGGCAGGGATGCGTGGGAGCCTCCCCAAAAGAACATTTCAGGGCAGAATGCAGGAAGGGCTGCGGGGAATCAGTCCAGGGATCCAGGCCTGTGCTGCCAGGAGCACAGGCCCTGAAAGCGCCCCCTTGTCCAGGCCCAGGTAGCTCCCCGGCCAACATCATACCTGCTCATGACTTCTGCGACATACAGTACAAGTACAGCCAACGACAGCCAAGCACAGCTGAGAACCACTGCAGCTGCCACAGTGCCCTTGGCACACTGACGTGGGGCTGCAGCTGCCTCAGTGCCCATGGGCACCCTGCCGTGGGACTCTATCTATCTCCCAGGGTTCTTGGGTGCTGTGACATAGTACCTTGCTGGTCAAGCACCCTCAGCTTTTACCAGGGAGGCCCAAGCTTCCAGGCCCCAAGTTTCCTCCATCCCCTCCCGGGCCTTGGTATGCGAGCCGTTTGGCCCTGGACCCCTGTTCTTTCAACCACACGTGTCCGGGAACACTGTCCAAGACCCCCACACGACACTAGGACGGCTCGTGCTGGGCTGTCTAGAGGTCAGAAGGCCTGAGCCCACCAGGGGTAGAAAGGGCAGCTTGGGGCTCCCTCTCGTGGCCACCAGCACTCACTGCAGCACGCTCATCCAAGGCTCTCCTGCCAAGTCAAAGGAAGGAGCCCCAGCCACAGAGGCATTCTCTCTCAAGGACACTCTTTGTAGAAGTTGCACAGGAGTCTCATCTGCTTGGCAGGCTGAAGCTTGATCCACAGGGACACCACCCCACACCACCAAACACCACCCCATACCACCTGACTCCACCCCTTGCTGCATTGTTAAGCAGCTCCTTCACCAGGCTGGTAAAGTGCCTGTCCCCCTGGCTTGCACAACTTATGTCGCTGCGTGCTGTGAGAACGGCGGGCACCAAAATGGGATACAGGCATGTTACTACTCTACCTGTCCTGGGGAGAAGGACCTCTGTGGAGAACAGATGTCAGCTGTTGGGATGTCTTGTGGCAGGTGGCATATCAGTGGCGTCCGCTGGTCCACAGCTGACCTGCAGGAGAAAGAGTCTTGAATCCAGGATGCCCCTGGAGGAGGGTGTAGCACTCCCTGGTGGACAAGAGGGCAATGGCATATGGTAGGGGGCTGTGGGGCCAAATTCCTGCCTCAAATGCACAGGACAGGGATGGCTGACCCCTCAAGTGTTTCCTAGGAGGCCCTGAGGAAGGGAAAGGGGTTCGTTAGCCCATGCTGGGAGATGCCATGGGAGGCCCCACTGGACACCCATGTCACAGAGGTTGTGGCAAGAGGAGTCCTGTGGCCCCTCATGGACACACATCATGGACACACACACACACATGCACAGGCCCTAGAGGGGAGAACGACAGTGAGCAAGCAGGCAGGAGGGCAGGTGGGCAGGAGGGCAGAGACAGACTCCAGCACCTGAAAAAGTGGGTGGTGACAGCACCGCCACAGAAGGAGCAAGCAACCAGGTCATTGTGGGGAGGCCGCAGCCATCCACATGGGCTTGAGCTGTCGAGCGACCAGGTAGGAAAGTGTCCTGTGAAAACTGATGAGGAGCCACCAGAGAGCGCGTAGGAGAAGCCATGGAGCCTGAAGACACCCACGAGGAAGGGCAGGGCTTCTGCCGAAAAGCAGGAGGGTAACAGACCTGTTACCAGAGACCAGCAATAAGCAAATGTGTGAGTGAGCGAGTGACCTCTGTCCGGGCAACTGCACAAATACTGAGTGGGCAGAGGTAGCAGGGCAGCCATGAGGCTCTCCATCAGGAGCAGGGTACAAGTGGGAAGAGGGTGCAGGGTGTCTGAGCAGAGCACACGCATATGCTGCAACCCCTCCTCAGTGTGGCCTTCCCACGAGTAGGGGATACAATGTGACAGAATGCAAGAAGGGCTGCGTGGAAACAGTCCAGGGATCCATGCCTGTACCTCGGTGAGCTGAGGCCCTGAAAACCTTTCTTCAGTCAGTCCCCGGTGGCTTCCTGCCCATTGCCGCACTTGTTCGTGACTTCTGACACCCACAACACAAGTTCCCGAGTGTGCTCCGCGTAGTATAGCCCTCTGTTTGCATTGCATGTCCCATGTCAGGGCTGCTTGTTTACTCAGCTTTGCAGTGGGGAGAGAGGCGCTGGGATTCCATGTCCTAGGGTGCACCTCAAGTGACCAGAAAATGGGACTTCTTGACCTCCTGGTGGGAATTCCTTTCCCAGAATGCCACATGACGGGCCAGGGGGTAGGACTCCTGGCCTTACGCTCTCCGTGAGAGACTGGACAGTGGGACTCCATGGCCCAGGGAGCTCATGGAGCAGCTAGGGGTTGGGCTTTATATTCTACATGCCCAGTGACCTCTGGTGACTACATGCCTGCCCACCTATTCCTGTCTTCCAGACCCATATGGACCTTGCCTGTAGCCAGAATGAGTGAAGCCAAGGGGTACCTCCCTTCTGACACTGCCACACCCACGGACTCCTCTCTGCAACCCATCAGGAAGCTGCTCTATGTCCCAGAGAATATCCCGGGGACCCGCATCTCCCAGTGTGCCCTGCAGTGGGGAAGTGACCTGAGACTTTATGCCCCAGAGGGCAATGCAGGTGGGCTGATGTGGACTCCATCTCCCAGAGGGCAATGCAGGTGAAAAGACCCCAAAATTCATATTCCAAAGGGCCAGGCAGCCCCAGGGTCCCCGACACACACACTCACCACCCCCACTCCCCCACTCTGCCCATCCTGAAGGGTCATCCCGCCTTGGACACCTCATTTCCAGAGAACGCGGGTCTGGCCCGGCCCTGAGGACAGGCACCTTGCTCTGCTCTTGCACCTGCGCATGGAAGCTTGAGCGAAGGTAGCTTCGCGCGCCCTCTCGTGGCCACCTGGACTCTGTCCAGGCGCTCTCCGGCTCTGCAGCAAATTAAGGAAACTTACTCATACCGGTGGAGTGGCAAGGAGGCACAGAGGCACCCTACACCGTGTCTAACCCTCAGAGAGCGATGGAAAAAAGATTCGCAAACCAAACAGCTGCAGAACCAGCACTGCTACCAACCGACCACAGCCCACAAGAAGTCCCTCTACCCTCCCCACCAGCCCTGCCTGAGGGGGACTGTGCCCCTGAGTCCCGGTCACTTCCCTGGATGACCTGTCACTCACCAATGGTCAGCACAATGACCACGAAAGCCAGGAGCTGGCCCAGTTACAGTCAGCACCCCTGGTAAACTGGCCAGCATGGCTGTCACTGATTTTCTCCTTTTACAGCTTTTTCCCCCCGCTGGAATCTCCTGACAGCACAGGGATTTCACCCAGCTTCTCTTCCTGAGGAATATAAGACGGTCCCTCATCTCCTTGCCAACCCCAGGACCTCACAAGTTCCATGCGTGCCTGTGTTCCTGGAGACCGGCCCTGTACTGAGCACAGAAGTCCACTCCTTAGTTCACAGGTGGCTTGGTTTTGCTAGAGCACCATGATGTAAGCCCTAGGCACTCTGCCCCAAGCACTGCCCTCAGGGTCTGCAATGGCAGGAAGTGGCAGTTTGGAGTCAGAGCACAGCACACAAGCCACACACGCCCTCGCCCTCATAGGAGACCTGTGTCTATCTTTTCCTTCCTCCCTGCCTCCCTCCTTCCTTTCTTTTTTTATTTTCCAAACAATCAAAAAAAAAAAAAAAGTAACAGAGAGGGAGAGACAGAAATCGTTCTTTCAGCTGCTGGTCCATTTGCCAAATGACTACAACAGCAGCCTCTGGTGGCTGGGCCAGGCCAAGCCTGGAACCAGGAGCTCCTTACAGATCTCCGGTATGGGTCCAGGGGCCCCAGTGAGTGAGGCAGTGAGTGATGTCTGTCAGGGCAACCTCAGATAAAGTACACAGTAGGCAGGGGGAAACAGCATCTGTGAGGGTATCCAGAAGGGATTGGGCATGAGCTGGGAGCACACAGCTGTCACAGGTGCGAGAAGGGAGGAGGAGGCTGGGAGCGGGGTGTCTGAGTGGAGTGTAGGGGTGTGCAGCAGCCCCCTCCACAAAGTGTCCTGCCCAAGGGAAGGGGCTCCACTGGAGCTCTTGAGGGGGCAGAATGCAAGAATTCATGTATATGTATGAAACCAGTAACATAGATGATCTAGAAAGGTCAATGAAAATTAATGATCCCAGTGCTATGGCCTAGCGGCTAAAGCCCTGGCCTTGCACACCTGGGATCCCATATGGGCACTGGTTCTAATCCCAGCATCCCCACTTCCCATCCAGCTCCCTGCTTGTGGTCTGGGAAAGCAGTCGAGGATGGCCAAAAGTCTTGGGACCCTGTGTTACTATTGGAGACTCAGAAGAGGCTCCAGGCTCCAAGCTTCAGATCGGCACAGCTCTGGCTTTTGCGACTACTTGAAGAGTGATCTTCCTCTCAGTCTCTCCTCCTCTATATATATCTGACTTTGCAATAAAAAAAAAAAATCTTTAAAAAAAAATAATTTTAGGTCTCAAATCCAGGAAATGTCCAGGACCTGATGGCTTCACTACAGTTATACAAACAAGAGAACTAGCTCCAACACTTCCCAAACTATTCTAACATACTCAGAAGGATGTTACTCTGCCAAATTCTTTTTATGAGGCCAGGGTCACTGATTCCAAAACGTAATGAAGACACAACATGAGAAGTGAACACA
Organism: Ochotona princeps; assembly: GCF_030435755.1. Classification (NCBI taxonomy): domain Eukaryota; kingdom Metazoa; phylum Chordata; class Mammalia; order Lagomorpha; family Ochotonidae; genus Ochotona; species Ochotona princeps. The sequence continues at coordinate 14,499 of NW_026697224.1, read as the reverse complement.
GCCCTGTGTCCTTCCCTTACAGGAGCTGGCAGATGCAGCTCCCTGCATATGGGCTGGGAAACCAGCAGAGGAGAGCTTCAGTGCTTGGGACCCTGCCCCCAAGGGAAGACCCAGAAGATCCGGCTCCCAGCTTAGAACCAGCCCAAATCTGGGCATAGTGACCATTTAGGGAGTGAACCAGTGGATGGACAATCTCTGTTTCTCCTTCTCTCCGTGTAAAATCTTCCTTTCAGATGAAAAATAAATACATCTTTAAAAAAGAAAAAATTCCACAGCTCTAGGCAACAGTGTAGGTTATATTACACCTAGGCAAGTGTTACACTGCTAGGAGAAAAGCAGCTAACAGCTGAAGGGCTTCCTGGGCCTGGTTAAGGCCAAGTTCATGTTAACAGATGGACACCCCAAGAGGGACCACAATGCCTGGGCCAGCAGTCATACCTGTGATCTGTCCCTAGCACCCAGAAAAGGAATGAGTGTCTGGGGCAGCAGGGAGCTGGAGTTCACTGGCAGAGATACTATTATGGGTTGAACAGAATCTGTCCACATGATTCACATGGCAAAGTCCTCCCTACCCAAGACTGTGATCTCATGAGGAAGTCAGGTGACTGCAGATGGTCAAGCCGAGATCAGGCCTTGATTAATATGATTACAAGAATGCACAGGGCAAACACCCTAAGAAATTGGAGCTGCTCGGGCGCGGCAGCTAAAGTCCTCGCCTTGAACGCCCCGGGATCCCATATGGGTGCCGGTTCTAATCCCGGCAGCTCAACTTCCCATCCAGCTCCCTGCTTGTGGCCTGGGAAGGCAGTCGAGGACGGCCCAATGCATTGGGACCCTGCACCCGGCTTTGGATTGGCGTGCACCGGCTGTTGCGGCTCACTTGGGGAGTGAATCATCGGACGGAAGATCTTCCTCTCTGCCTCTCCTCCTCTCTGTATATCTGACTTTGTGATAAAATACATGAATCTTTAAAAAAAAAAAAAAAAGAAATTGGAGCTGCTCGGTCATAATCCAGGAAAATACAAAAGCTGCAGTGAGGCCTGAAATGAACCCTTCATTCTTCTTTTTTTTTTAGATTTATTTTATTATTTTTATTGGAAAGGCAGATATACACAGAGGAGGAGAGATAGAGAGGAAGATCTTCCCTCCGATGGTTCATACCCCAAGCGACCACAACGGCTGGAGCCGTCCTCCATTGCTTTCCCAGGCCACAAGCAAGAAGCTGGATGGGAAGTGGGTCCACCAGGATTAGAACTGGCGCCCACATGGGATCCCAGTGTGTGCAAGACCAGGAGCTTAACCACTGTGCTATCATGCCAGACCCAGAACCCTCCCTTCTGAAGAAACCCCACAGACACAGAGCTGTCAGCACTTTACCCACACCTGTTTCACAAAACTTACTGGGTGGGGGAGTTGGCCTTGTACAGGGAAAATGGGAAAAGACCAGCAGTGGCACAATCTCACAGAACTGGCAGCTCAACTCTTACACCACTGCAGTTTAGTGCAACACACTCCTGCCTTCTGACCTCATGACTGCTTCTCAAATGCTGCTTCAATACAGGGAACTGCTAATCAAGATTCTGAAACATGGTGCTTGTTTGTAGGGAACTCAGGACCAATGCATCTTATTCAGGATAAAGCACTTTAACTCATTTTGTTGAACAATGAGATAATCACTGACTACCACTCCTCAAGTGCTGCCCTAGCTGCCAAAGCACAACTCAGACCATCCAGCTCCCTGTAAACTAGAAGAGCATCCTGGCTCCCTGCAAGGTGTCAGGCCACTGCATCAGCACAATCAACATTACACTCCGCGCTAGGTAAACTTCTGGACCCTGGGCACACTGCCCTATGGTGTCCCCAGTCCACTTCCACTCAGTCATGAGTTGCTCCTGCTCCTTGCTCACCTCTGTCTGGTTTATTACATCAGTGACAATGGCTGAACTGTCTTCAGCCATGATATGGACAGAGGAATTAAGAACAAACACAGAATGTTCCTAAGAAGGCCTCTCTGGGGGTTTAGGCCTGCCAGCAGGCCCCTGGGGTCACTGAGGGTGAGGCAACGGTGCTCTTTGGCTACAAGAAACACCAGGGACAAGCTAGTGAGGAGTGTCCCTGTGCTGGGACAGGCTTTCAGGTAACCCCCAAGATCTCCTGTCTCTTTTATAGGACTAATAGCTGCCTGACAGTCTTCATTGGCATTATCAAAGGCTAGTTGCTTTAATAAAAATTTCCTAGTGCCTTCTCCCCTAACTTGTTTTTCTTTGGAGCCTGTCAAACATCCTAGACAATCAGCATAAGCTGCTCTAGCCCCCTGAATGACCTTTGTATAAATGCCCGCAAATTCAGACCCAGTTTCAATTTTCTCCCATGCCCACAGCGCTGCGTTCCATATATGGGTGAGCGCAGCTTGAGAAGCTACATGTGCCAGTTACATTGCTGTAGTAATCCACTGCCCATCTCCAACCAACATATCATAAGTCAGTCGCTGTTTTAACATGGGAAGCTTTAGTTTCTTTTCTAGCCTCATTACAATGGCATCTCACATTAGCGGAATCTCTCCTGAGTTTTCTTCTAATTTCCACATTCCTCTTTTGGCTGTTACAGTGACATCTCCTGTTAGGAGGGTCTCTCACCGTTCTTTTTCATCCTTCTCATCTCTAGTATAAGCCATTTCTTTCCTGGCCACATTATGGCGGCATTCCCTGTTGGGAAGCCTCTCACGGGTTCCTCTTTGCCATCCTCCTTATCTGTACTATGAGGTGTTTCTTTTTTAACCATATTACAGTGGCATTTCTGGTTAGGTGGACCTCTAAAGGGTTCCCTTTCTCTTTCTTCCTCATCTGTACTATGAGAAATTTTTAGCTACATTTTGGCGGTGTCTCAGAGGAATTTTTTTTGCAGGTTCCCCTTCAAAAATTATAATAACAGCTTTAATTAAAGCCCATGTAATCCAAAAACTAACATGAACTTCTTCTATCCTGTGGGCCTTTTCACCATTTTTCTGAGTAAGATTCTTTTTTTTTTTAAATATTTATTTACTTTATTACGAAGTCAGATATACAGAGAGGAGGAGAGATAGAGAGGAAGATCTTCCATCCGATGATTCACTCCCCAAGTGAGCCGCTAAGGCCGGTGCGTGCCGATCCAAAGCCGGGAACCTGGAACCTCCTCCGGGTCTCCCACGCGGGTGCAGGGTCCCAATGCATTGGGCCGTCCTCGACTGCTTTCCCAGGCCACAAGCAGGGAGCTGGATGGGAAGTGGAGCTGCCGGGATTAGAACCGGCGCCCATATGGGATCCCGGCGCGTTGAAGGCGAGGGCTTTAGCCGCTAGGTCACGCCGCAGGGCCCTGAGTAAGATTCTTAAATTCAGTTTCTAGTGTCCTTTCATCTGGGGACCAAGGATTATATTTACAAATAAGCTCTAAATAAGAACACAATTGCTTCCTAGTTACCCTTGCTCCACTTTTCAGTAAAAATTTCTGCATAAGATAAGACTGTGCTCTACACTGGTTCTGGCCCATTGTCCCACTCACCTGTTTCTGTGGGGGTTCCCGTCGTATTTTCTTCTTTCAATCCCTGTTCAGACGCCACTTGCTCACTGTCCTGCACGGACCTGTGTGGACTGACTGATGGTCAATAGTCAAAGTTCATTAGCAACATCAGACTTTTAAAAGAAAGTTGTCCGTAGGCATCCTGAGAGGAGGAGCTTGATCCATTCACATTTCAACAGTAAGGGACGGTCTCCCAATACACAGCTTGTTTACCTAGCAGGTCCCTTATCTAAAATGTGAACCAGGAGGTTTCCTGTTCATTCATCTCCATGTCAACTGCTCCTGGTGCCTTCAGGAAGAATTGGTGCTAGCTCTGGTTTTGCATGGCAAAAGATTCACTCTGTCCTACAGGCTTCACCTGTGTGGGCTTGGCACTCCGATGTGAAGTGCTGGTGTCTCAAGTGGTAGCTTGCCACAACCCTGGGCCCAGGTATTATTACTCATTTACTAAAAAATTAAAATTCAAGTCATAAAGCATTACTAAAAAAGCATATATAAAAAGCCTCATTAAATTAAAAAATATCTGTGCACACACACAGATAACAGATTAATACTTTACCCAAATGGCAACATACTTGCTAAGCAGATTTACTGTTGAATAGTAATTCCTAAACACCTGCGGTCAAATAATTTTGTTTTCCAGATTGTTAAACCACCATTTAGCACTACCTGTTTTTTTTGTTTTGTTTTGTTTTGTTTTTTAAAGATTTATTCATTTTTATTACAGCCAGATATACACAGAGGAGGAGAGTCCTCGCCTTGAAAGCCCCGGGATCCCATATGGGCGCCGGTTCTAATCCCGGCAGCTCCACTTCCCATCCAGCTCCCTGCTTGCGGCCTGGGAAGGCAGTTGAGGACGGCCCAATGCATTGGGACCCTGCACCCGTGTGGGAGACCCGGAGGAGGTTCCAGGTTCCCGGCATCGGATTGGCGCACATCGGCCCGTTGCGGCTCACTTGGGGAGTGAATCATCGGATGGAAGATCTTCCTCTCTGTCTCTCCTCCTCCTCTGTGTATATCTGGCTGTAATACAATGAATAAATCTTTAAAAAAAAAAAAAAAACTAAACTGTCCGCACGAAAATTCTTCTTTCCTGCGAGACAAGAATTGAGGTTGCTGCCGTATTCGGGGTCAAAAAACCCTACAATAGGTCCACTTCCCATCCAGCTCCCTGCTTGTGGCCTGGGAAAGCAGTCGAGGACGGCCCAAAGCCTTGGGACCCTGCACCCACATGGGAGACTTGGAGGAGGTTCCTGGCTCCTGGCTTTGGATCGGCGCAGCTCCAGCCGTTGCGGCTCACTTGGGGAGTGAATCATCGGACGGAAGATCTTCCTCTCTGTCTCTTCTCCTCTCTGTATATCTGACTTCGTAATAAAAATAAATAAATTTTTAAAAAATTTAAAAAAAAATAACAGGCCAAAGCATACCAACACGCATAATGTCTTCTCCCTTACTTTTTTTTAGTTTTGCTAATGTAAGAATAATTATTCTAATTGCTAGCTTCACTTAAGATAAGGATTAATGAAAGCTTTTGTGTGACACCTGCGTTCTGTGTATTCTCAAATAAATACCTGTGTATTCTCAAATAAAGTGCATCATCTTGAAAGTGTGGATGAAGGCTGCAGTGTAATTAATAAAATTATCTTTCCGTTAAGCATCTTCTTGTTGACAGTTCAATTAATCCTGACAGCCAGCCTCACTGTGGCCTCTTCCATGAGTTGCTCCGTTTTTCAAAAAACACCTAGGCCTCCATCTTCCAGTATGCTCTATGGGTGAACTGGCCGAGGACTACACCTCCCAGTGGTCATTGCGGGTGGCCTGAATTGAGACTCCACTTCCCAGAGTGCCAGGCGAAGGGAGGCGGGACTTAACTTGCCAGAGGACCAAGCTAGTGGGAGTACCCTTGGTGATCCATCTCCAGAGGGTCCCCTGGACAACCTCATCTCCAGAAGGCCGGGTGAGTGGACTAACCCACAAGGACGAGGACGCCGGTCCAGGGCACCGACCATGACGCCCGCCCAGCCCTGAGGGAAGGGTCTTACTCTGCCATCACGCTCACCTGAGCCAACCTGGGTCAGAGAAGCAGCTTCCCGTGCCCCACCGTGGCCCCCAGGACTCTATGCGGGACGCTTCCCTGCCAAATCAAGGAAATCCGGGGCTGTGCTCAGTTGCTCATATCCATCGAGTGGCAAAAGAGGCATCTGCACCATGTCTTACCTTCACAGTGATGAAAAAAAAAATTGCAATCCATATTGAATATCACAAGTGTAGACACGCACACTGTAGCTTGGACTGCAGCTCTTGCACTGCTGGGTGTGGACACAAGGAAGCCCACACCCAGAGACAGCACAGGCTAGGAAGTGCAGTGGGCCACTGCTGCCCCCAAGGAATCTGGGGACTGTATTCCTGCGCAAAGCCCTTGCTGCAAGGAGCCTCAGGAGCTGAAGGCCACTGGCCCCTGTGGACTCTCCCGGGGACTCACACTATCCTGGTGTCCCCGGGAGAGTCCGCAGTCTGGTGTCACGCCCAGGTAACTGCAGGAGCCTCTGGGAGTTGAAGACTGCCAGTTCTTCCACTCCCAGGAATTCCAGGCAGTAAAGTCCTGCCCCCTGCCTACGCAGTCCTCCCTGCTGTGAGCTGCCTGTTTGCCATGGCACCCTGGGAATCCGAATTGCAGGCCCAGCACCACCTCCGGGTAGACTGACACAGTTCCACCATAGAGGCTTCACAGTTAATGTAGATTCCTCCAGTTATTTCTCTCTTTAAAACAGATGTTTTTATTGGAAAGGTATATTTTTAGAGAGGAGAGAGAGAAAGATCCTCCATCCACTGGTTTGCTCCTCAAATGACCTCAATGACTGCAGCTGAGCCCATCCAAAGCCAGGAACCAAGAGCTTCTTCCAGGTCTCCCAAGCAGGTGCAGGGGCCCAAGCACTTGAGTCATTCTCTACTGCTTTCCCAGGCTATAAGTAGGGAGCTGAATGGGAAATGCAGCAGCTGGGACACAAACCAGCACCCATATGAGATTCTAGTGCTTGTAGGAGTAGAATCAGCCAATTGAGCCATGGCACTGGGCCCTCCTCCAGTTATTTCAAACAAATGTCACAATCAACTCTAAAGAAACCTACTTCAAAACAGATGCATGGTGGCACCAGTTGGTGTCCCAGCTGCTCCATATCAGATCCAGGAAAAACAGCAGAGGGTGGGTCAGGGGTCCTGGTTCCTGGCTCTTGCCGGGCACAGCCCTGCCATTTAATGGGTTTCTGGGGAAGTAAACCAGAATGTGGAAGATCTGCCTCTCCTTTCTCTCTAACTCTACCTTTCTGTTAAATACAGACATCTTTAAAACAAAAAGGAGTGCACATTGCAGTTGGCATATACATCCTGAGGCCTCCTCCTCCATTACTGTCTTGTCTTTGTTGACAAAACCAGGTCATTTGTACTGTAGAATTTTCCTCTTGGCTTGGCTGCCCTTCCATTTCCTGAGCCCATGTCTTATTTCAGGATCTTGATCACATTGGTTCTCAGTATTGACACTTCAGAGACTGGCCTGGGAGGACAGCCAACCATGTGAGCCACATGAAAGGGTATGATTTCTGTGTTGTTGCTCCTTAAAGCAACCCCTGGTCAGGAACAAGCATCCCTTTTGGGGTCTTCACTCACACAGACTGTCTGCATTGGACTCAAGGCACCTTTCTATTTGCAGGAGGGGACCAGAGCCTCAGGCTGTAAGTCCTTTCACAACACACCCCGCCCTGGGGTCAGTGTCCAGCCTGAGTTCCACTTGGTTGTGGGAAACGAAAAGTACCCTGTGTAGCTGTTCAGGACCTGCACGCACACAGTGCTGTTAGTGAGCACGAAGTTTCCTTTGGCTTGGGTGCTACAAAGACTCCATCTCAAGGGGAAGCTATGAGTTGCTCCCACAAAGTTTGGTTTATTAGCAACAAGGAAACAGTGGGAAGGTGTGGTTCCCTAAACAAACTGCCTCCCCATAAAGCAGTTTGCCAGGAGTTTTACAGCAACGGCGAGAGGGTTGTCCAGGATGTAAGAAAGGGGGTGGGGAGGCCCTTCCTGCTCTAGCCTCAAGCACTTCACACACCTTAGCTCAGACAGCTGGCTTTCACAGCCTTCCTTGTCAGGGTGGTCTGGCTCCCTCTGCACACACTGTGCTAGGGAAAGGGTCCTGGGAGGTGCCCAGGAAAGCCAGCTCAAGTACAGAAGCCCTACATTCTGGGTTACAGCACCTGGGATTGGCCCAAAGTGATGTCAGAAGCTTCCTAACTTCCTCCAAAGTGGTTCTATGCAGAGCATTCCAACCTTCGAACAGGATCTCTCCCAGGTCTTGAAGGGCCTGTTCGTTCACCTACAAACTACCCATGCTGACAGAATAATTGTAAATGTTCCCTTATATCAAGGTAAAAAGCTGGTGACTACCACCACAGTCCAGATGTCTCCAGCCATCAGATAAAGACACTCCTATTTTCATTTGTATATTACATAATACATCCAGAGTTTGTTCTAAATGTTACACAATTTAATGCCATGGGTCAGCACCGGGACACGTGGCTCTCTCAGGCTGCAAAGCAGGAACCTCCTACCCGGTATGCAATACAGACAGCTTCATCTTGTCCTTTGAAGGACCTCAGTCACTCCCATTTCACAGATTCACAGATGGGAAAATCCAGGCATGCTCCCGTGTGGGCCTCCCCACCCACTGGAGCCACTCCTGCACCCACCGCCCACAGTCCATGTGACTCAGCTGCCGCAAGTTGAGGCTTGGTGGGCCCAACAGGTCTATGAGCTCAGAAGCCCTGCTGACAAACTCAGAGGGGCAGCTGGGGGGTGCAGGACGGGCCGATGGGGTGGCTCCCCCCACTACCAGTCACACAGGTTGGCCTTGAGCACCAGGCCAGAGGCTGGCCCATCTGGGCTGCCTTACTGACCCAAGGGCCCTGCTGTGACTGAGCAGGCAAGGTGACCTCTGATCTGTGCCTGTCTTTCTAACAGGCGGACATTGCTCAGACCCGGGAAAAGAGCTGCTGGGCAGGGCATGGGCTCTGGGCCTGCTTCCCGGCTGCTGACCCTCCAGCGACACTTGGACCACCCTGAGGTAAGGGGACAGATGGAGCGATGGGCGGGCACACACACACATATATATATATCTGGACCCTCAGCATGGGGACACACACACACACCCCTAGACCATCAGCACCCCGAGGTTAGGGGGCACACACACACACCTGGACCCTCCATATGCCCTGAGGTTAGGGGGCACACACACACACACCACTGAACCCTCCACACCCTGAGGTTAGAGGGCACACACACCTGGACCCTCAGTGCTTTAGCAACTGGCCTGGAAGTTTGTGTGGACACAGGAATGGAGCTGTGGGGCCAGAAGTTCACTCCTGGCTCTCTTGTGCCACAGCGCAGTGGCATGGAGCCAATGAGCAGTCCACTGACCACACATGTGCTGGACACCACCTCGGGCCTTCCTGCTCAGGGCCTCTGCCTCCGTTTGTCCCGGCTGGAGGACCTGGGCGAGCAGTGGATGGAGCTGAAGAAAAGGTAGGCAGGTCTTGGACTAGCTGGAGTTTCAGCTTGCCTGAGCCCACAGCACGGGGCCTCCCTGGTTCCCAGCCAGCTGAGGAGGGTGGGCACTGAGGGCTGCAGGGCTCTGTCAGTTTGTTTTCTCATCTGAAAGCCCCAGGACAATGACAGTAGCTGGCTGGCAGGTGTCTCATCCACCCTGCAGCCTCACAGCCCCACAAGCTTGCTAGACTAAAACTGGGCTCTGTACCTGAGTGTTGTGCCCAACAACCCAAGAGGGCTGGGCTGCTTGAGGCCTGAGTGCAAACCAGAAAGGCCTCATGTCATGACAGGTAACTGCCAGGCAGCAGGCTGAGCACTTAATTTCTTTTTTTTTTTAAAGATTTTTTTAAAATTTTTATTACAAAGTCAGATATACAGAGAGGAGGAGGAGAGACAGAGAGGAAGATCTTCCGTCCGATGATTCACTCCCCAAGTGAGCCGCAACGGGCCGGTGCGCGCCGATCCGATGCCGGGAACCTGGAACCTCTTCCAGGTCTCCCACACGGGTGCAGGGTCCCAAAGCTTTGGGCCGTCCTCGACTGCTTTCCCAGGCCATAAGCAGGGAGCCGGATGGGAAGTGGAGCTGCCAGGATTAGAACCGGCACCCATATGGGATCCCGGGGCGTTCAAGGCAAGGACTTTAGCTGCTAGGCCACGCCGCAGGGCCCTGAGCACTTAATTTCTGCTGTTTCTTCCCCATGCACCCTGTGGGCAGCAGCATGAAGGGGGTGGAGACTGGGATTCCAGCCAGATCTATCTGGCACTGTGGGCCCAGGCTCTACCATGTTACATAGCCACATTACATAGTCTAGGCTGGGTGGATTGTGTCCCCACAAGCGAGTTCCCCAAACCCTTCATCTTGATGGAGATTTGAAAGGACAATAGTGACACCTCCCATCTGTTTATTCCCCTAGATGCCTGCATTAGCAGGATGGGAATTCAATGCAGGTCTCCAACCATGTGAATGGGCCCTCATGTGTCCAGGGTATGCAGCTGGACTGAGGACAACCAGGATTCGAGCCCAGGCACTTTCATATGGGACACAGCCATCCCAAAGCAATGTCCTATCCACTGTGTCAAATGTGGACCAGCCACCACACTCTAACCACAGTGGAAACACAACTTTAAAGTGCAGCTAGAGGCCAGAGTTGTGGCCCAGCAAGTGAAGCTGGCATTGCTATGCTTGGCTCCTGTGTCAGGGTGCAGTTTCAGTCCCAGCTATTTGCTTCCAAACCAGGTTCCTGCTAATGCACCCGGGAAGGTTGTGGTGGATGGTCCAAGTGCTCAGCCCCTGCCACCCATCCTGAAGACACAGGTAGAGTTCCCAGGTCCTGGTTTCAACCTGGGCCAGAACTGATTATTACAGCCATTTGGGGAGTGAACCAGTGGGAGATCTCTCTCTCTCTTGATCTGCCTTCCAAATAACTCATCTAAAAGCACAATAAAAACAACAGCTGTTTGGAACAACCTGAGATTCTGCAGACGTCACACAACTTGCTCACTCGCTATGGACACACTGCCCTGTGTTGGAAGTGGGACTTGGTGGGGGGGGGGGGGGTTACTGTTCAATCCAGAATGTCATGAGTTATAGAAAAGTATGAATAGTATCATGTGTTTTTTAAGTTGTTTGTAATTAAACATGCATAGAGAAAAATTTAAACACTGGTCAAACATACAGAATAGTGTGGTACATGACATAAACCATGGGAGATCCCCCGCCACTGTGCTTCTCTGTATTGTGATTTCTCATTTTTAAGGTTCATTCTATAAAATATATAGAAAAAAACACAGAGAGAAATCCAGGCTGTTCACTGGTTCACTCCACAGATGGCCGAAATGGCTGAGGCTGGGCTGGTCTGAGGCCAGGAGCTTCTTCTGAGTCTCCCATGTGTGCAGGGGCCCAAGGTCTTGGGCCATCTTCCACTTACTTCCCAGGCTATTAGGCCAGACCTGGGTCAGAAATGGAGCAGCTGGGACACAAACTGGTGCCCGCATTGGATGCCGGCACCACAGATAGCAGCTTAAACTACTACATCATGGTGCCAACCCTGTACTTTGATTTCTTAGTGGTCAGTGCTGTAGCATCTCTTGACTGCTCCAGAGCCACAGACCCTGGAAACCATTCCAGTCGTCTGCACACCAGGTCTGGTCAGGTTGTACGGAGGCCTCTGGGGCTGCATGTCCAGGGGGTGGCCACTTACCACAGCTCTACCACCCTGTCCTCTCTCCAGCTACACAGATCCAGACGGCCGCTGTCCTGGCCTCCTGAAGCCAGGCCAGATGAAGGCAGGCACCTACAAGCTGTCGTTTGACACTGAGGACTACTGGAAGAAGAGGGGGCAGGAGAGCTTCTACCCATATGTGGAGGTGACGGCCATGGCAGGTTGTAGGACTGGAGCCCAGACCCTGCTGGCTGCGCCTCACCTCATGCCATGAGCAGCTACTTCCTACTTCTCCCCGGGCGGTGAGCTCACCTCCCATGGGCGCCCAGAAACAAAGGTGCTCAGGGACCTGAGGCATCGTTAGCCTGGTGTGCTTGTTCCTGAGCTGCCCCCAGATCAGGTTTGTGGGAGTCTATGCTGAGGGTGACTCATCCTCTTTCATCCAGACTCTCACAAGGCCTAACCTTCCTAACTCCTTTATTACAGGAGTTGCCATCAGAGCACCAGGCATTTCCAGTTCTGGACATGCCAGTGGAATCAGAGGCCCTGACCACTGCAGGCGCTGTCCCCCTAAGAGTAGCACTTGCCCAGGGAAGATTCACCCCATCCTCTGCCCAAGAGGACTAGGGTCGGCAGCTGTCAAACTCTGGCCCCTTACCATCTTCTGGTGTCTTCTTTGCCTCTCTCAGATTGTCTTCACCATCACAAATGAGACCCAAAAGTTCCACGTGCCTCTGCTGTTGAGCCCATGGTCCTACACCACCTACCGAGGGAGCTAGAGCTAAGTATGGCTCAGGGAGGTGGTCTGACCCAACCAACTTCCACAGAGGGCTAGTGACCATCATGGGGGACTGGGATCACCTGCTTGCTGGGGAAGACTCTGTCCCCCTCAAGTTTCCCTTGGGTGTCAATAAATTCTATGTTGCCATCTACAAAGCCACCCCACTCATTGTGTCAGAAGTAACGCAGGGGGGTAGTGCTATGTTGGCCTCAGCCAGTGCACAGGTGAATGAAGGGCCCTCCAAGCACTGCTGACTGTGGGTGGAGGCAGAAGTGGAGTGGAGACCATGGGCACCAGGGAAGGAAAACAACTGGGACATGGCGGGCTGAAGCCATGCAGAGCCAGGCAAGAAGACAAGGCCATGTGGAAAATCTTCATTGGCTGCTGAAAATCCAGACAGAAGCTACCTGTCACAGCGGAGATTAGGAGGACTGGGAGGATTATGTGCCGGCCGGCACATAGTGGAAAAGAGCGTTGGAGGGCCTTGGGCAAGGCAGCTAGGTCGGCGAGCCCACGAGTCCTGCAGGGCCTTGGCCCAACGTCTGTCCAATCACAGCTGTCTCCAGGGGCTTGAAGCCCACGCTGTCCAGGGGGATCCCAAAGGCCAGCAGTTTGGCCTCGTATGTGCGCAGCAAGTCGTTGTGAGCCTGTGGGGACACAACAGCATCAGGAAGTAGAGGGAGTCTCAAACACTATGGTCCACTCCCACGTTCAACTCCCAGGGGAACCAGGGAGGGTAGGGATGCAACTGGCATCACAAGTTGAAAAGAACAAGGACACTGACCCGTGTTACCCTAGCCAGACCTGATGCTGAGCCACTTGCATCAAGCTGGGTAACCCTCATGGGGAGATGGCACCTCAATCCCATTTCCAACATGGCAGGGAGACACGCAGGCAGTGCCGACTCTGCAGGCCCACTGGCCTTTGCCCCAGAGCTTCATCCTCCACTCCCTACCCCTGTGGAACGGCACTTGCAGCCTGCTCTTGGGGGACACAGCACACCCTCCCTCCCTCCCTCCCCAGGACCCCTACTATCTTTACACAGGGGCAAGGGGCTGCCTGGAAAGGGAGACCACCCCCAACCCAGCCCAAGAAAGGAGGCCTTGGTGACAGCAAGGTGGGACTGGCTGGCATACAAGATGCCTTCCCAGCAGCCATGCCAGGAGTCTCTGCTCCCCCAATGGGAAAATGCATCTTGGTTAAAAAGAAAAAAAAAAAGGCAAGTTTCATTGGCTGGCTCCAAAGACATGACACGTGTGATGGATAAGGAGCCTGAGTAAACATGCAGATGAGTTGGCCATCTACTTCTTTGCACGGAAAAGAAGACCAGGTCTTGGAAGCTGACTTCCAAAGGGTCAACAAGGACAGGTCTTCCAAGAGAACATTGGGTGAGGCTCCAGACCTCACACTACTCAGATCTCCTGGGAATCAGGTAAGAGTCAAGAATATTCCCCCAAAATAACCTGCACATGCCAGGAGGCAGCACACCCAGCATCCAAGGGAAAGTTGCAGATGGTGGGAGGAAGTTGGGGAGAGCAGAGAGGCCCAGATGAACTGAGCTTCTAACTCCATCTTGAGGTTCCTGAAATACCAGGAACACAGACACGTTGGGTGTAGCCCCAAACTAAAGCAGATTAGGACTTGGAGCCCTTAGTCACACTCACAGGGCCGCTGCTCTTGGTCAGTCTCAAGTGCAGTCAGAACAGTCAGCTAGTCTCCCTGGCTGAGGACAGCAGGGGAACTCAGAGACGATGGGACAGGTGAGAGCAGGGCCAGGGTTACTGGCAGGGGCTCTGACCCTCACCCTCTACTCCATGGAGGGGGTTTTCTGCACAGAAAGTGGAAAGAGATCCAATGGGCTTCCTGAGGGTGTGTGAAGAGCTTAGACCTGTGACTGCCCATGCTGGCAGGACAGCAGCCAATCATCTGCAAGATAGAGGCGAGAGGCCAGAGCAGCACCACAGTTGTGTCAGTGGGGAGAAGGGATGGGGAAATATGAGGGCACACCCCAGGGCAGGGACCAGGCATGTAACAGAGGTGTGCCCCAGGCCATCCTCTGCACCTCCACAGACACAGTGTGGACCAGCAACAGGTAGGGTCCTCAAGACGGCCCTGAGAGGTAGACAGAGGGCCTGTCCATACCTTGCAGACCCGGGCCAGCTCGTACTGCAGGTCCTTGATGGTGCTGTTCTTCGATGCCAGAACATCCTGAGGAGAGAGGCAGGCAAAGCTTGATGCTCACCTGTTTCCCCTACACACCTACATGGATGTGTCAGCAGCAAACGGGAGGGCAGGCGTGTACTCGTACTATGTGTGCCTCCACAAAGAAAGCACGCTGACCACTAAGGGAGGAAGAAGCTCAGAAATGGACAATCCGTGCAAGTCTGGTCATTCAGTATCACTCAGGCA
>NW_026697223.1:30000-36775 GCF_030435755.1 Ochotona princeps | reverse complement strand
GGTTGGGGTTAGGAGTCAGGGTCAGGGGTTAGGGTCAGGGGTTAGGGTTAGGGGTTAGGGTTAGGGGTTAGGGTTAGGAGTCAGGGTCAGGGGTTAGGGGTTAGGGTTAAGGTTAGGGTTAGGGTTAAGGGTTAGGGTAAGCGTTAGGGTTTAGGGGTTAGGGTTAGGGTTAGGGTTTAGGGTTAGGGTTAGAGTTAGGCAGCATGCTACTTTCCCTACAAGTTTCCCATAGGTTGGAGAACACTGGAAATGACATCTCTCCCCCCCACCCTCCACCACCATCACCACCCCCACCGCTCTCCAGCATTGCCTATCCAGATACAATGGTGTACCAGACACTGTTGGTAAATTCCACTCACTCACTCCCAGAATACAGATCATTCGATTTTACATTCGTGATTTCTTACCACCTATTTATCATTATTGATTGATTTTTCTCCTCACTTCTCTCTCTGAGATTTGGCTCAGTATCTTGTCAAAATGCAATGTGAACACCTCCAGATGGGACTCCGATGCCCATTGGTTTAGTTGTTTTGTTGAGGTTCTGTGCACATGAAGTCAGAAACGTTCAGTTTTTACACACACACACACACACACACACACACACACAGGTTTGAGGCAAAAGCTGTTGAAAACCCTGTTTGTATGCTAAACAGAGCTGTGTGGCACTGAGGACCAGTATTCTATACTCTCTGGAATGCTGTGTTCACCAACGTTCTGAGTTCTCTAGGCCTGCATTTTGGGGACAAAGTCCTGAACTGACTGGTGAAGTGGTGGAAGATTCTCTCTCTCTCTCTCTCTCTCTCTCTCTCTCTCTCTCTCTCTCTCTCTCTCTCTGCCCCTCTCTCCCTCTCTCCCTCCTTTTCTCTTTCTCCCTCTCTCCCTCCCACCCTAACCCTTTCTTTTCCAAGGAAGGCAGTCGACCAGCTGCCTGGTTGCACTTAGTCTCTCAGCTCAGGTCGACCAGTTGCATTTGGTCTCAGCGGAGGTTGACCAGTTGCTTTTTGGTCTCAGCTCAGGTCGACCAGTTGCACTTCGTCTCTCGGCGGTGCTCGACCAGCTGCCCGGCGGCAATTGACACACGCTATTTGCCAGCAGGTGTCACTCTTGACCTATTGATTGTCTGCATCCTCTCAGCCTTCTGAAACCTGACCTTCCCTACCCCTCCCCCCACTCTCTTGGCTCCCTCCTTGCCATCTCGGCACCGCTTCTCCTCCCACCCCGTTTAGATGTTCAATGCTAACTGACTTTCTTCTTTTCTTCCCCACCACCCCAACTCCCACCCCTCCACAGATTTTCCCTATTGGACTACAGTGCTAGAATCCTTCCTAAGGAATCTGAATTCCATCCGTCCTATGCACTTGTTCAACGTTGTTTCTCTCTTTTAAAAATTCTTTCTTTCTTTCTTTCTTTCTTCCTTCCTTTCTTTCTTTCCTTGTCTTTTCTTTCTTTCTGTATAGTTGGGGAGTCTTTCTAAAAATTGTTTCAACTTAAATTTCAGTTTTTCATTGGCTTATGCATTTCTTTTTCCCATTGCTTCAGAAAGAAAGGAACACTCGTTTCACCAGGGGAAGCTGGGCTCAACGTTGAGTAATGACCTGCTTCTGCTGGCCCCACCTGGGGCAGTACAATGCTGCCCACAGCCTTTTCCCGCCCGGGCTGCTTGCGAATTCGTCCAGCACTAAACCACCAAGCTGCTCAGGTGTGCCGTGTCGTGTCCCAGACTCGAAAAGATATCCAGGAAAGAGGTGGGGGGGATTGCTGGGCTTAGGGTAAGGGGTTAGGGTTAGGGGTTAGAATAAGGGTTAGGGTTAGGAGTCAGGGTCAGGAGGTCAGGGGTCAGGGGTTAGGGGTTAGGGGTTAGGGGTAGGGGTTAGGGGTTAGGGGTTAGGGGTAAGGTTAGGGTTAGGGGTCAGGGGTTAGGGTTAGGGGTTAGGGTTAGGAGTCAGGGTCAGGGGTTAGGGGTTAGGGGTAAGGTTAGGGTTAGGGTTAGGGGTTAGCGGTTTGGGTTAGGGTTAGGGGTTAGGGTTAGGGTTAGGGGTTAGGGTTAGGAGTCAGGGTCAGGGGTTAGGGGTTAGGGGTAAGGTTAGGGTTGGGGTTAGGGGTTAAGGGTTAGGGTTAGGGGATAGGGTTTAGTGGTTAGGGTTAGGGTTAGGGAAAGGGTTTAGGGTTAGGGGTTGGGGTTAGGAGTCAGGGTTAGGGGTTAGGAGTCTGGGTCAGGGTTATGGTTAGGGTTAGGGTTAGGAGTCAGGGTCAGGGGTTAGGGTCAGGGGTTAGGGTTAGGGGTTAGGGTTAGGGGTTAGGGTTAGGAGTCAGGGTCAGGGGTTAGGGGTTAGGGGTTCGGGTTAAGGTTAGGGTTAGGGGTTAGGGTTAGGGTAAGCGTTAGGGTTTAGGGGTTAGGGTTAGGGTTAGGGTTAGGGTTAGGGTTAGGGTTTAGGGTTAGGGTTAGAGTTAGGCAGCATGCTACTTTCCCTACAAGTTTCCCATAGGTTGGAGAACACTGGAAATGACATCTCTCTCCCCCACCCTCCACCACCATCACCACCCCCACCGCTCTCCATCATTGCCTATTCAGATACAATGGTGTACCAGACACTGTTGGTAAATTCCACTCACTCACTCCCAGAATACAGATCATTCGATTTTACATTCGTGATTTATTACCACCTATTTATCATTATTGATTGATTTTTCTCCTCACTTCTCTCTCTGAGATTTGGCTCAGTATCTTGTCAAAATGCAATGTGAACACCTCCAGATGGGACTCCGATGCCCATTGGTTTAGTTGTTTTGTTGAGGTTCTGTGCACATGAAGTCAGAAACGTTCAGTTTTTACACACACACACACAGGTTTGAGGCAAAAGCTGTTGAAAACCCTGTTTGTATGCTAAACAGAGCTGTGTGGCACTGAGGACCAGTATTCTATACTCTCTGGAATGCTGTGTTCACCAACGTTCTGAGTTCTCTAGGCCTCTCTAGGCCTGCATTTTGGGGACAAAGTCCTGAACTGACTGGTGAAGTGGTGGAAGATTCTCTCTCTCTCTCTCTCTCTCTCTCTCTCTCTCTCTCTCTCTCTCTCTTTCTCTCTCTCTGCCCCTCTCTCCCTCTCTCCCTCCTTTTCTCTTTCTCCCTCTCTCCCTCCCACCCTAACCCTTTCTTTTCCAAGGAAGGCAGTCGACCAGCTGCCTGGTTGCACTTAGTCTCTCAGCTCAGGTCGACCAGTTGCATTTGGTCTCAGCGGAGGTTGACCAGTTGCTTTTGGTCTCAGCTCAGGTCGACCAGTTGCACTTCATCTCTCGGCGGTGGTCGACCAGCTGCCCGGCGGCAATTGACACACGCTATTTGCCAGCAGGTGTCACTCTTGACCTATTGATTGTCTGCATCCTCTCAGCCTTCTGAAACCTGACCTTCCCTACCCCTCCCCCCACTCTCTTGGCTCCCTCCTTGCCATCTCGGCACCGCTTCTCCTCCCACCCCGTTTAGATGTTCAATGCTAACTGACTTTCTTCTTTTCTTCCCCACCACCCCAACTCCCACCCCTCCACAGATTTTCCCCATTGGACTACAGTGCTAGAATCCTTCCTAAGGAATCTGAATTCCATCCGTCCTATGCACTTGTTCAACGTTGTTTCTCTCTTTTAAAAATTCTTTCTTTCTTTCTTTCTTTCTTCCTTCCTTTCTTTCTTTCCTTGTCTTTTCTTTCTTTCTGTATAGTTGGGGAGTCTTTCTAAAAATTGTTTCAACTTAAATTTCAGTTTTTCATTGGCTTATGCATTTCTTTTTCCCATTGCTTCAGAAAGAAAGGAACACTCGTTTCGCCAGGGGAAGCTGGGCTCAACGTTGAGTAATGACCTGCTTCTGCTGGCCCCACCTGGGGCAGTACAATGCTGCCCACAGCCTTTTCCCGCCCGGGCTGCTTGCGAATTCGTCCAGCACTAAACCACCAAGCTGCTCAGGTGTGCCGTGTCGTGTCCCAGACTCGAAAAGATATCCAGGAAAGAGGTGGGGGGGATTGCTGGGCTTAGGGTAAGGGGTTAGGGTTAGGGGTTAGAATAAGGGTTAGGGTTAGGAGTCAGGGTCAGGAGTCAGGGTCAGGGGTTAGGGGTTAGGGGTTAGGGGTTAGGGGTTAGGGGTTAGGGGTAAGGTTAGGGTTAGGGGTCAGGGGTTAGGGTTAGGGGTTAGGGTTAGGAGTCAGGGTCAGGGGTTAGGGGTTAGGGGTAAGGTTAGGGTTAGGGTTAGGGGTTAGCGGTTTGGGTTAGGGTTAGGGGTTAGGGTTAGGGTTAGGGGTTAGGGTTAGGAGTCAGGGTCAGGGGTTAGGGGTTAGGGGTAAGGTTAGGGTTGGGGTTAGGGGTTAAGGGTTAGGGTTAGGGGATAGGGTTTAGTGGTTAGGGTTAGGGTTAGGGAAAGGGTTTAGGGTTAGGGGTTGGGGTTAGGAGTCAGGGTTAGGGGTTAGGAGTCTGGGTCAGGGTTATGGTTAGGGTTAGGGTTAGGAGTCAGGGTCAGGGGTTAGGGTCAGGGGTTAGGGTTAGGGGTTAGGGTTAGGGGTTAGGGTTAGGAGTCAGGGTCAGGGGTTAGGGGTTAGGGGTTCGGGTTAAGGTTAGGGTTAGGGGTTAGGGTTAGGGTAAGCGTTAGGGTTTAGGGGTTAGGGTTAGGGTTAGGGTTAGGGTTAGGGTTAGGGTTTAGGGTTAGGGTTAGAGTTAGGCAGCATGCTACTTTCCCTACAAGTTTCCCATAGGTTGGAGAACACTGGAAATGACATCTCTCTCCCCCACCCTCCACCACCATCACCACCCCCACCGCTCTCCATCATTGCCTATTCAGATACAATGGTGTACCAGACACTGTTGGTAAATTCCACTCACTCACTCCCAGAATACAGATCATTCGATTTTACATTCGTGATTTATTACCACCTATTTATCATTATTGATTGATTTTTCTCCTCACTTCTCTCTCTGAGATTTGGCTCAGTATCTTGTCAAAATGCAATGTGAACACCTCCAGATGGGACTCCGATGCCCATTGGTTTAGTTGTTTTGTTGAGGTTCTGTGCACATGAAGTCAGAAACGTTCAGTTTTTACACACACACACACAGGTTTGAGGCAAAAGCTGTTGAAAACCCTGTTTGTATGCTAAACAGAGCTGTGTGGCACTGAGGACCAGTATTCTATACTCTCTGGAATGCTGTGTTCACCAACGTTCTGAGTTCTCTAGGCCTCTCTAGGCCTGCATTTTGGGGACAAAGTCCTGAACTGACTGGTGAAGTGGTGGAAGATTCTCTCTCTCTCTCTCTCTCTCTCTCTCTCTCTCTCTCTCTCTCTCTCTCTCTCTCTCTCTCTCTTTCTCTCTCTCTGCCCCTCTCTCCCTCTCTCCCTCCTTTTCTCTTTCTCCCTCTCTCCCTCCCACCCTAACCCTTTCTTTTCCAAGGAAGGCAGTCGACCAGCTGCCTGGTTGCACTTAGTCTCTCAGCTCAGGTCGACCAGTTGCATTTGGTCTCAGCGGAGATTGACCAGTTGCTTTTGGTCTCAGCTCAGGTCGACCAGTTGCACTTCGTCTCTCGGCGGTGGTCGACCAGCTGCCCGGCGGCAATTGACACACGCTATTTGCCAGCAGGTGTCACTCTTGACCTATTGATTGTCTGCATCCTCTCAGCCTTCTGAAACCTGACCTTCCCTACCCCTCCCCCCACTCTCTTGGCTCCCTCCTTGCCATCTCGGCACCGCTTCTCCTCCCACCCCGTTTAGATGTTCAATGCTAACTGACTTTCTTCTTTTCTTCCCCACCACCCCAACTCCCACCCCTCCACAGATTTTCCCCATTGGACTACAGTGCTAGAATCCTTCCTAAGGAATCTGAATTCCATCCGTCCTATGCACTTGTTCAACGTTGTTTCTCTCTTTTAAAAATTCTTTCTTTCTTTCTTTCTTTCTTCCTTCCTTTCTTTCTTTCCTTGTCTTTTCTTTCTTTCTGTATAGTTGGGGAGTCTTTCTAAAAATTGTTTCAACTTAAATTTCAGTTTTTCATTGGCTTATGCATTTCTTTTTCCCATTGCTTCAGAAAGAAAGGAACACTCGTTTCGCCAGGGGAAGCTGGGCTCAACGTTGAGTAATGACCTGCTTCTGCTGGCCCCACCTGGGGCAGTACAATGCTGCCCACAGCCTTTTCCCGCCCGGGCTGCTTGCGAATTCGTCCAGCACTAAACCACCAAGCTGCTCAGGTGTGCCGTGTCGTGTCCCAGACTCGAAAAGATATCCAGGAAAGAGGTGGGGGGGATTGCTGGGCTTAGGGTAAGGGGTTAGGGTTAGGGGTTAGAATAAGGGTTAGGGTTAGGAGTCAGGGTCAGGAGTCAGGGTCAGGGGTTAGGGGTTAGGGGTTAGGGGTTAGGGGTTAGGGGTTAGGGGTAAGGTTAGGGTTAGGGGTCAGGGGTTAGGGTTAGGGGTTAGGGTTAGGAGTCAGGGTCAGGGGTTAGGGGTTAGGGGTAAGGTTAGGGTTAGGGTTAGGGGTTAGCGGTTTGGGTTAGGGTTAGGGGTTAGGGTTAGGGTTAGGGGTTAGGGTTAGGAGTCAGGGTCAGGGGTTAGGGGTTAGGGGTAAGGTTAGGGTTGGGGTTAGGGGTTAAGGGTTAGGGTTAGGGGATAGGGTTTAGTGGTTAGGGTTAGGGTTAGGGAAAGGGTTTAGGGTTAGGGGTTGGGGTTAGGAGTCAGGGTTAGGGGTTAGGAGTCTGGGTCAGGGTTATGGTTAGGGTTAGGGTTAGGAGTCAGGGTCAGGGGTTAGGGT
>NW_026697222.1:0-35817 GCF_030435755.1 Ochotona princeps | reverse complement strand
TGCTCTACCAGGTTCATTTCAGTCCTAGCCAAAGAAAGGGCTCTAAGCATAGAGTGTGAAAACTGAGTTTCCTTGAGAGCTGCTTGGAAGCCTGATGGTGTGTGAAGTTAGTGAGCCAAATGGAGTTGTTCTCCCACAAGAACCACTCGGCTGATCCTTCTTCAATATGCCCTTCACCAACATGCAGTGTTTCCTTGATTGAATTAGCTCTCACACCAATATTTGCGTCTAGAGCCTTTGCATTGAGGGCTATCTGAAAACGGCTGTGGCGCTGAAGTTGCCTTTGAATGTGGAGTTGGTGGCATGTGAAACCCGCATGTGGAGCATTCATTTGTATTGGATGCTCTTCCAGGTTCATTTCAGTCCTAGCCAAAGAATGGGCACTAAGCATAGAGTGTGAAAACTGAGTTTCCTTGAGAGCTGCTTGGAAGCCTGATGGTGTGTGAAGTTAGTGAGCCAAATGGAGTTGTTCTCCCACAAGAACCACTCGGCTGATCCTTCTTCAATATGCCCTTCACCAACATGCAGTGTTTCCTTGATTGAATTAGCTCTCACACCAATATTTGCTTCTAGAGCCTTTGCATTGAGGGCTATCTGAAAACGGCTGTGGCGCTGAAGTTGCCGGTGAATGTGGAGTTGGTGGCATGTGAAACCCGCATGTGGAGCATTCATTTGTATTGGATGCTCTTCCAGGTTCATTTCAGTCCTAGTCAAAGAAAGGGCACTAAGCATAGAGTGTGAAAACTGAGTTTCCTTGAGAGCTGCTTGGAAGCCTGATGGTGTGTGAAGTTAGTGAGCCAAATGGAGTTGTTCTCCCACAAGAACCACTCGGCTGATCCTTCTTCAATATGCCCTTCACCAACATGCAGTGTTTCCTTGATTGAATTAGCTCTCACAACAATATTTGCGTCTAGAGCCTTTGCATTGAGGGCTATCTGAAAACGGCTGTGGCGCTGAAGTTGCCTGTGAATGTGGAGTTGGTGGCATGTGAAACCCGCATGTGGAGCATTTGTTTGTGTGGGATGCTCTACCACGTTCATTTCAGTCCTAGCCATACAAAGGGCACTAAGCATAGAGTGTGAAAACTGAGTTTCCTTGAGAGCTGCTTGGAAGCATGATGGTGTGTGAAGTTAGTGAGCCAAATGGAGTTGTTCTCCCACAAGAACCACTCGGCTGATCCTTCTTCAATATGCCCTTCACCAACATGCAGTGTTTCCTTGATTGAATTAGCTCTCACACCAATATTTGTGTCTAGAGCCTTTGCATTGAGGGCTATCTGAAAACGGCTGTGGCGCTGAAGTTGCCTGTGAATGTGGAGTTGGTGGCATGTGAAACCCGCATGTGGAGCATTCGTTTGTGTGGGATGCTCTACCAGGTTCATTCCTAGATAATGCACTCAAAGGGCACTAAGCATAGAGTGTGAAAACTGAGTTTCCTTGAGAGCTGCTTGGAAGCCTGATGGTGTGTGAAGTTAGTGAGCCAAATGGAGTTGTTCTCCCACAAGAACCACTCGGCTTATCCTTCTTCAATATGCCCTTCACCAACATGCAGTGTTTCCTTGATTGAATTAGCTCTCACACCAATATTTGCGTCTAGAGCCTTTGCATTGAGGGCTATCTGAAAACGGCTGTGGCGCTGAAGTTGCCTGTGAATGTGGAGTTGGTGGCATGTGAAACCCGCATGTGGAGCATTCGTTTGTGTGGGATGCTGACCAAGCTTCATTTCAGTCCTAGGCACACAAAGAGCACTAAGCATAGAGTGTGAAAACTGAGTTTTCTTGAGAGCTGCTTGGAAGCCTGATGGTGTGTGAAGTTAGTGAGCCAAATGGAGTTGTTCTCCCACAAGAACCACTCGGCTGATTTTTCTTCAATATGCCCTTCACCAACATGCAGTGTTTCCTTGATTGAATTAGCTCTCACACTAATATTTGCGTCTAGAGCCTTTGCATTGAGGGCTATCTGAAAACGGCTGTGGCGCTGAAGTTGCCTGTGAATGTGGAGTTGGTGGCATGTGAAACCCGCATGTGGAGCATTCGTTTGTGTGGGATGCTGACCAAGCTTCATTTCAGTCCTAGGCACACAAATAGCACTAAGCATAGAGTGTGAAAACTGAGTTTTCTTGAGAGCTGCTTGGAAGCCTGATGGTGTGTGAAGTTAGTGAGCCAAATGGAGTTGTTCTCCCACAAGAACCACTCGGCTGATCCTTCTTCAATATGCCCTTCACCAACATGCAGTGTTTCCTTGATTGAATTAGCTCTCACACCAATATTTGCGTCTAGAGCCTTTGCATTGAGGGCTATCTGAAAACGGCTGTGGCGCTGAAGTTGCCTGTGAATGTGGAGTTGGTGGCATGTGAAACCCGCATGTGGAGCATTCGTTTGTGTGGGATGCTGACCAAGATTCATTTCAGTCCTAGGCACACAAAGGGCACTAAGCATAGAGTGTAAAAACTGAGTTTCCTTGAGAGCTGCTTGGAAGCCTGATGGTGTGTGAAGTTAGTGAGCCAAATGGAGTTGTTCTCCCACAAGAACCACTCGGCTGATCCTTCTTCAATATGCCCTTCACCAACATGCAGTTTTTCCTTGATTGAATTAGCTCTCACACCAATATTTGCGTCTAGAGCCTTTGCATTGAGGGCTATCTGAAAACGGCTGTGGCGCTGAAGTTGCCTGTGAATGTGGAGTTGGTGGCATGTGAAACCCGCATGTGGAGCATTCGTTTGTGTGGGATGCTCTACCAGGTTCACTCCTAGATAATGCACTTAAAGGGCACTAAGCATAGAGTGTGAAAACTGAGTTTTCTTGAGAGCTGCTTGGAAGCCTGATGGTGTGTGAAGTTAGTGAGCCAAATGGAGTTGTTCTCCCACAAGAACCACTCGGCTGATCCTTCTTCAATATGCCCTTCACCAACATGCAGTGTTTCCTTGATTGAATTAGCTCTCACACCAATATTTGCGTCTAGAGCCTTTGCATTGAGGGCTATCTGAAAACGGCTGTGGCGCTGAAGTTGCCTGTGAATGTGGAGTTGGTGGCATGTGAAACCCGCATGTGGAGCATTCGTTTGTGTGGGATGCTGACCAAGCTTCATTTCAGTCCTAGGCACACAAAGAGCACTAAGCATAGAGTGTGAAAACTGAGTTTCCTTGAGAGCTGCTTGGAAGCCTGATGGTGTGTGAAGTTAGTGAGCCAAATGGAGTTGTTCTCCCACAAGAACCACTCGGCTTATCCTTCTTCAATATGCCCTTCACCAACATGCAGTGTTTCCTTGATTGAATTAGCTCTCACACCAATATTTGCGTCTAGAGCCTTTGCATTGAGGGCTATCTGAAAACGGCTGTGGCGCTGAAGTTGCCTGTGAATGTGGAGTTGGTGGCATGTGAAACCCGCATGTGGAGCATTCGTTTGTGTGGGATGCTGACCAAGCTTCATTTCAGTCCTAGGCACACAAAGAGCACTAAGCATAGAGTGTGAAAACTGAGTTTTCTTGAGAGCTGCTTGGAAGCCTGATGGTGTGTGAAGTTAGTGAGCCAAATGGAGTTGTTCTCCCACAAGAACCACTCGGCTGATTTTTCTTCAATATGCCCTTCACCAACATGCAGTGTTTCCTTGATTGAATTAGCTCTCACACTAATATTTGCGTCTAGAGCCTTTGCATTGAGGGCTATCTGAAAACGGCTGTGGCGCTGAAGTTGCCTGTGAATGTGGAGTTGGTGGCATGTGAAACCCGCATGTGGAGCATTCGTTTGTGTGGGATGCTGACCAAGCTTCATTTCAGTCCTAGGCACACAAATAGCACTAAGCATAGAGTGTGAAAACTGAGTTTTCTTGAGAGCTGCTTGGAAGCCTGATGGTGTGTGAAGTTAGTGAGCCAAATGGAGTTGTTCTCCCACAAGAACCACTCGGCTGATCCTTCTTCAATATGCCCTTCACCAACATGCAGTGTTTCCTTGATTGAATTAGCTCTCACACCAATATTTGCGTCTAGAGCCTTTGCATTGAGGGCTATCTGAAAACGGCTGTGGCGCTGAAGTTGCCTGTGAATGTGGAGTTGGTGGCATGTGAAACCCGCATGTGGAGCATTCGTTTGTGTGGGATGCTGACCAAGATTCATTTCAGTCCTAGGCACACAAAGGGCACTAAGCATAGAGTGTAAAAACTGAGTTTCCTTGAGAGCTGCTTGGAAGCCTGATGGTGTGTGAAGTTAGTGAGCCAAATGGAGTTGTTCTCCCACAAGAACCACTCGGCTGATCCTTCTTCAATATGCCCTTCACCAACATGCAGTTTTTCCTTGATTGAATTAGCTCTCACACCAATATTTGCGTCTAGAGCCTTTGCATTGAGGGCTATCTGAAAACGGCTGTGGCGCTGAAGTTGCCTGTGAATGTGGAGTTGGTGGCATGTGAAACCCGCATGTGGAGCATTCGTTTGTGTGGGATGCTCTACCAGGTTCACTCCTAGATAATGCACTTAAAGGGCACTAAGCATAGAGTGTGAAAACTGAGTTTTCTTGAGAGCTGCTTGGAAGCCTGATGGTGTGTGAAGTTAGTGAGCCAAATGGAGTTGTTCTCCCACAAGAACCACTCGGCTGATCCTTCTTCAATATGCCCTTCACCAACATGCAGTGTTTCCTTGATTGAATTAGCTCTCACACCAATATTTGCGTCTAGAGCCTTTGCATTGAGGGCTATCTGAAAACGGCTGTGGCGCTGAAGTTGCCTGTGAATGTGGAGTTGGTGGCATGTGAAACCCGCATGTGGAGCATTCGTTTGTGTGGGATGCTGACCAAGCTTCATTTCAGTCCTAGGCACACAAAGAGCACTAAGCATAGAGTGTGAAAACTGAGTTTCCTTGAGAGCTGCTTGGAAGCCTGATGGTGTGTGAAGTTAGTGAGCCAAATGGAGTTGTTCTCCCACAAGAACCACTCGGCTGATCCTTCTTCAATATGCCCTTCACCAACATGCAGTGTTTCCTTGATTGAATTAGCTCTCACACCAATATTTGCGTCTAGAGCCTTTGCATTGAGGGCTATCTGAAAACGGCTGTGGCGCTGAAGTTGCCTGTGAATGTGGAGTTGGTGGCATGTGAAACCCGCATGTGGAGCATTCGTTTGTGTGGGATGCTCTACCAGGTTCACTCCTAGATAATGCACTTAAAGGGCACTAAGCATAGAGTGTGAAAACTGAGTTTTCTTGAGAGCTGCTTGGAAGCCTGATGGTGTGTGAAGTTAGTGAGCCAAATGGAGTTGTTCTCCCACAAGAACCACTCGGCTGATCCTTCTTCAATATGCCCTTCACCAACATGCAGTGTTTCCTTGATTGAATTAGCTCTCACACCAATATTTGCGTCTAGAGCCTTTGCATTGAGGGCTATCTGAAAACGGCTGTGGCGCTGAAGTTGCCTGTGAATGTGGAGTTGGTGGCATGTGAAACCCGCATGTGGAGCATTCGTTTGTGTGGGATGCTGACCAAGCTTCATTTCAGTCCTAGGCACACAAAGAGCACTAAGCATAGAGTGTGAAAACTGAGTTTCCTTGAGAGCTGCTTGGAAGCCTGATGGTGTGTGAAGTTAGTGAGCCAAATGGAGTTGTTCTCCCACAAGAACCACTCGGCTGATCCTTCTTCAATATGCCCTTCACCAACATGCAGTGTTTCCTTGATTGAATTAGCTCTCACACCAATATTTGCGTCTAGAGCCTTTGCATTGAGGGCTATCTGAAAACGGCTGTGGCGCTGAAGTTGCCTGTGAATGTGGAGTTGGTGGCATGTGAAACCCGCATGTGGAGCATTCGTTTGTGTGGGATGCTGACCAAGCTTCATTTCAGTCCTAGGCACACAAAGAGCACTAAGCATAGAGTGTGAAAACTGAGTTTCCTTGAGAGCTGCTTGGAAGCCTGATGGTGTGTGAAGTTCGTGAGCCAAATGGAGTTGTTCTCCCACAAGAACCACTCGGCTGATCCTTCTTCAATATGCCCTTCACCAACATGCAGTGTTTCCTTGATTGAATTAGCTCTCACACCAATATTTGCGTCTAGAGCCTTTGCATTGAGGGCTATCTGAAAACGGCTGTGGCGCTGAAGTTGCCTGTGAATGTGGAGTTGGTGGCATGTGAAACCCGCATGTGGAGCATTCGTTTGTGTG
Organism: Ochotona princeps; assembly: GCF_030435755.1. Lineage (NCBI taxonomy): Eukaryota > Metazoa > Chordata > Mammalia > Lagomorpha > Ochotonidae > Ochotona > Ochotona princeps. The sequence continues at coordinate 29,682 of NW_026697222.1, read as the reverse complement.
GGATGCTCTACCAGGTTCATTCCTAGATAATGCCCTCAAAGGGCACTAAGCATAGAGTGTGAAAACTGAGTTTCCTTGAGAGCTGCTTGGAAGCCTGATGGTGTGTGAAGTTAGTGAGCCAAATGGAGTTGTTCTCCCACAAGAACCACTCGGCTGATCCTTCTTCAATATGCCCTTCACCAACATGCATTGTTTCCTTGATTGAATTAGCTCTCACACCAATATTTGCGTCTAGAGCCTTTGCATTGAGGGCTATCTGAAAACGGCTGTGGCGCTGAAGTTGCCTGTGAATGTGGAGTTGGTGGCATGTGAAACCCGCATGTGGAGCATTCGTTTGTGTGGGATGCTCTACCAGGTTCATTTTTAGATAATGCCCTCAAAGGGCACTAAGCATAGAGTGTGAAAACTGAGTTTCCTTGAGAGCTGCTTGGAAGCCTGATGGTGTGTGAAGTTAGTGAGCCAAATGGAGTTGTTCTCCCACAAGAACCACTCGGCTGATCCTTCTTCAATATGCCCTTCACCAACATGCAGTGTTTCCTTGATTGAATTAGCTCTCACACCAATATTTGCGTCTAGAGCCTTTGCATTGAGGGCTATCTGAAAACGGCTGTGGCGCTGAAGTTGCCTGTGAATGTGGAGTTGGTGGCATGTGAAACCCGCATGTGGAGCATTCGTTTGTGTGGGATGCTGACCAAGCTTCATTTCAGTCCTAGGCACACAAAGAGCACTAAGCATAGAGTGTGAAAACTGAGTTTTCTTGAGAGCTGCTTGGAAGCCTGATGGTGTGTGAAGTTAGTGAGCCAAATGGAGTTGTTCTCCCACAAGAACCACTCGGCTGATTTTTCTTCAATATGCCCTTCACCAACATGCAGTGTTTCCTTGATTGAATTAGCTCTCACACCAATATTTGCGTCTAGAGCCTTTGCATTGAGGGCTATCTGAAAACGGCTGTGGCGCTGAAGTTGCCTGTGAATGTGGAGTTGGTGGCATGTGAAACCCGCATGTGGAGCATTCGTTTGTGTGGGATGCTGACCAAGCTTCATTTCAGTCCTAGGCACACAAATAGCACTAAGCATAGAGTGTGAAAACTGAGTTTTCTTGAGAGCTGCTTGGAAGCCTGATGGTGTGTGAAGTTAGTGAGCCAAATGGAGTTGTTCTCCCACAAGAACCACTCGGCTGATCCTTCTTCAATATGCCCTTCACCAACATGCAGTGTTTCCTTGATTGAATTAGCTCTCACACCAATATTTGCGTCTAGAGCCTTTGCATTGAGGGCTATCTGAAAACGGCTGTGGCGCTGAAGTTGCCTGTGAATGTGGAGTTGGTGGCATGTGAAACCCGCATGTGGAGCATTCGTTTGTGTGGGATGCTGACCAAGATTCATTTCAGTCCTATTCACACAAAGGGCACTAAGCATAGAGTGTAAAAACTGAGTTTCCTTGAGAGCTGCTTGGAAGCCTGATGGTGTGTGAAGTTAGTGAGCCAAATGGAGTTGTTCTCCCACAAGAACCACTCGGCTGATCCTTCTTCAATATGCCCTTCACCAACATGCAGTTTTTCCTTGATTGAATTAGCTCTCACACCAATATTTGCGTCTAGAGCCTTTGCATTGAGGGCTATCTGAAAACGGCTGTGGCGCTGAAGTTGCCTGTGAATGTGGAGTTGGTGGCATGTGAAACCCGCATGTGGAGCATTCGTTTGTGTGGGATGCTCTACCAGGTTCACTCCTAGATAATGCACTTAAAGGGCACTAAGCATAGAGTGTGAAAACTGAGTTTTCTTGAGAGCTGCTTGGAAGCCTGATGGTGTGTGAAGTTAGTGAGCCAAATGGAGTTGTTCTCCCACAAGAACCACTCGGCTGATCCTTCTTCAATATGCCCTTCACCAACATGCAGTGTTTCCTTGATTGAATTAGCTCTCACACCAATATTTGCGTCTAGAGCCTTTGCATTGAGGGCTATCTGAAAACGGCTGTGGCGCTGAAGTTGCCTGTGAATGTGGAGTTGGTGGCATGTGAAACCCGCATGTGGAGCATTCGTTTGTGTGGGATGCTGACCAAGCTTCATTTCAGTCCTAGGCACACAAAGAGCACTAAGCATAGAGTGTGAAAACTGAGTTTCCTTGAGAGCTGCTTGGAAGCCTGATGGTGTGTGAAGTTAGTGAGCCAAATGGAGTTGTTCTCCCACAAGAACCACTCGGCTGATCCTTCTTCAATATGCCCTTCACCAACATGCAGTGTTTCCTTGATTGAATTAGCTCTCACACCAATATTTGCGTCTAGAGCCTTTGCATTGAGGGCTATCTGAAAACGGCTGTGGCGCTGAAGTTGCCTGTGAATGTGGAGTTGGTGGCATGTGAAACCCGCATGTGGAGCATTCGTTTGTGTGGGATGCTCTACCAGGTTCACTCCTAGATAATGCACTTAAAGGGCACTAAGCATAGAGTGTGAAAACTGAGTTTTCTTGAGAGCTGCTTGGAAGCCTGATGGTGTGTGAAGTTAGTGAGCCAAATGGAGTTGTTCTCCCACAAGAACCACTCGGCTGATCCTTCTTCAATATGCCCTTCACCAACATGCAGTGTTTCCTTGATTGAATTAGCTCTCACACCAATATTTGCGTCTAGAGCCTTTGCATTGAGGGCTATCTGAAAACGGCTGTGGCGCTGAAGTTGCCTGTGAATGTGGAGTTGGTGGCATGTGAAACCCGCATGTGGAGCATTCGTTTGTGTGGGATGCTGACCAAGCTTCATTTCAGTCCTAGGCACACAAAGAGCACTAAGCATAGAGTGTGAAAACTGAGTTTCCTTGAGAGCTGCTTGGAAGCCTGATGGTGTGTGAAGTTAGTGAGCCAAATGGAGTTGTTCTCCCACAAGAACCACTCGGCTGATCCTTCTTCAATATGCCCTTCACCAACATGCAGTGTTTCCTTGATTGAATTAGCTCTCACACCAATATTTGCGTCTAGAGCCTTTGCATTGAGGGCTATCTGAAAACGGCTGTGGCGCTGAAGTTGCCTGTGAATGTGGAGTTGGTGGCATGTGAAACCCGCATGTGGAGCATTCGTTTGTGGTTTGTGTGGGATGCTGACCAAGCTTCATTTCAGTCCTAGGCACACAAAGAGCACTAAGCATAGAGTGTGAAAACTGAGTTTCCTTGAGAGCTGCTTGGAAGCCTGATGGTGTGTGAAGTTCGTGAGCCAAATGGAGTTGTTCTCCCACAAGAACCACTCGGCTGATCCTTCTTCAATATGCCCTTCACCAACATGCAGTGTTTCCTTGATTGAATTAGCTCTCACACCAATATTTGCGTCTAGAGCCTTTGCATTGAGGGCTATCTGAAAACGGCTGTGGCGCTGAAGTTGCCTGTGAATGTGGAGTTGGTGGCATGTGAAACCCGCATGTGGAGCATTCGTTTGTGTGGGATGCTCTACCAGGTTCATTCCTAGATAATGCCCTCAAAGGGCACTAAGCATAGAGTGTGAAAACTGAGTTTCCTTGAGAGCTGCTTGGAAGCCTGATGGTGTGTGAAGTTAGTGAGCCAAATGGAGTTGTTCTCCCACAAGAACCACTCGGCTGATCCTTCTTCAATATGCCCTTCACCAACATGCATTGTTTCCTGATTGAATTAGCTCTCACACCAATATTTGCGTCTAGAGCCTTTGCATTGAGGGCTATCTGAAAACGGCTGTGGCGCTGAAGTTGCCTGTGAATGTGGAGTTGGTGGCATGTGAAACCCGCATGTGGAGCATTCGTTTGTGTGGGATGCTCTACCAGGTTCATTCCTAGATAATGCCCTCAAAGGGCACTAAGCATAGAGTGTGAAAACTGAGTTTCCTTGAGAGCTGCTTGGAAGCCTGATGGTGTGTGAAGTTAGTGAGCCAAATGGAGTTGTTCTCCCACAAGAACCACTCGGCTGATCCTTCTTCAATATGCCCTTCACCAACATGCAGTGTTTCCTTGATTGAATTAGCTCTCACACCAATATTTGCGTCTAGAGCCTTTGCATTGAGGGCTATCTGAAAACGGCTGTGGCGCTGAAGTTGCCTGTGAATGTGGAGTTGGTGGCATGTGAAACCCGCATGTGGAGCATTCATTTGTATTGGATGTTCTTCCAGGTTCATTTCAGTCCTAGCCAAAGAAAGGGCACTAAGCATAGAGTGTGAAAACTGAGTTTCCTTGAGAGCTGCTTGGAAGCCTGATGGTGTGTGAAGTTAGTGAGCCAAATGGAGTTGTTCTCCCACAAGAACCACTCGGCTGATCCTTCTTCAATATGCCCTTCACCAACATGCAGTGTTTCCTTGATTGAATTAGCTCTCACACCAATATTTGCGTCTAGAGCCTTTGCATTGAGGGCTATCTGAAAACGGCTGTGGCGCTGAAGTTGCCTGTGAATGTGGAGTTGGTGGCATGTGAAACCCGCATGTGGAGCATTCGTTTGTGTGGGATGCTGACCAAGCTTCATTTCAGTCCTAGGCACACAAAGAGCACTAAGCCTAGAGTGTGAAAACTGAGTTTCCTTGAGAGCTGCTTGGAAGCCTGATGGTGTGTGAAGTTAGTGAGCCAAATGGAGTTGTTCTCCCACAAGAACCACTCGGCTGATCCTTCTTCAATATGCCCTTCACCAACATGCAGTGTTTCCTTGATTGAATTAGCTCTCACACCAATATTTGCGTCTAGAGCCTTTGCATTGAGGGCTATCTGAAAACGGCTGTGGCGCTGAAGTTGCCTGTGAATGTGGAGTTGGTGGCATGTGAAACCCGCATGTGGAGCATTCGTTTGTGTGGGATGCTCTACCAGGTTCATTCCTAGATAATGCACTCAAAGGGCACTAAGCATAGAGTGTGAAAACTGAGTTTCCTTGAGAGCTGCTTGGAAGCCTGATGGTGTGTGAAGTGAGTGAGCCAAATGGAGTTGTTCTCCCACAAGAACCACTCGGCTGATCCTTCTTCAATATGCCCTTCACCAACATGCAGTGTTTCCTTGATTGAATTAGCTCTCACACCAATATTTGCGTCTAGAGCCTTTGCATTGAGGGCTATCTGAAAACGGCTGTGGCACTGAAGTTGCCAGTGAATGTGGAGTTGGTGGCATGTGAAACCCGCATGTGGAGCATTCGTTTGTGTGGGATGCTGACCAAGCTTCATTTCAGTCCTAGGCATACAAAGGGCACTAAGCATAGAGTGTGAAAACTGAGTTTCCTTGAGAGCTGCTTGGAAGCCTGATGGTGTGTGAAGTTAGTGAGCCAAATGGAGTTGTTCTCCCACAAGAACCACTCGGCTGATCCTTCTTCAATATGCCCTTCACCAACATGCAGTGTTTCCTTGATTGAATTAGCTCTCACACCAATATTTGCGTCTAGAGCCTTTGCATTGAGGGCTATCTGAAAACGGCTGTGGCGCTGAAGTTGCCTGTGAATGTGGAGTTGGTGGCATGTGAAACCCGCATGTGGAGCATTCGTTTGTGTGGGATGCTCTACCAGGTTCATTCCTAGATAATGCCCTCAAAGGGCACTAAGCATAGAGTGTGAAAACTGAGTTTCCTTGAGAGCTGCTTGGAAGCCTGATGGTGTGTGAAGTTAGTGAGCCAAATGGAGTTGTTCTCCCACAAGAACCACTCGGCTGATCCTTCTTCAATATGCCCTTCACCAACATGCATTGTTTCCTTGATTGAATTAGCTCTCACACCAATATTTGCGTCTAGAGCCTTTGCATTGAGGGCTATCTGAAAACGGCTGTGGCGCTGAAGTTGCCTGTGAATGTGGAGTTGGTGGCATGTGAAACCCGCATGTGGAGCATTCGTTTGTGTGGGATGCTCTACCAGGTTCATTTCAGTCCTAGCCAAAGAAAGGGCTCTAAGCATAGAGTGTGAAAACTGAGTTTCCTTGAGAGCTGCTTGGAAGCCTGATGGTGTGTGAAGTTAGTGAGCCAAATGGAGTTGTTCTCCCACAAGAACCACTCGGCTGATCCTTCTTCAATATGCCCTTCACCAACATGCAGTGTTTCCTTGATTGAATTAGCTCTCACACCAATATTTGCGTCTAGAGCCTTTGCATTGAGGGCTATCTGAAAACGGCTGTGGCGCTGAAGTTGCCTTTGAATGTGGAGTTGGTGGCATGTGAAACCCGCATGTGGAGCATTCATTTGTATTGGATGCTCTTCCAGGTTCATTTCAGTCCTAGCCAAAGAATGGGCACTAAGCATAGAGTGTGAAAACTGAGTTTCCTTGAGAGCTGCTTGGAAGCCTGATGGTGTGTGAAGTTAGTGAGCCAAATGGAGTTGTTCTCCCACAAGAACCACTCGGCTGATCCTTCTTCAATATGCCCTTCACCAACATGCAGTGTTTCCTTGATTGAATTAGCTCTCACACCAATATTTGCTTCTAGAGCCTTTGCATTGAGGGCTATCTGAAAACGGCTGTGGCGCTGAAGTTGCCTGTGAATGTGGAGTTGGTGGCATGTGAAACCCGCATGTGGAGCATTCATTTGTATTGGATGCTCTTCCAGGTTCATTTCAGTCCTAGTCAAAGAAAGGGCACTAAGCATAGAGTGTGAAAACTGAGTTTCCTTGAGAGCTGCTTGGAAGCCTGATGGTGTGTGAAGTTAGTGAGCCAAATGGAGTTGTTCTCCCACAAGAACCACTCGGCTGATCCTTCTTCAATATGCCCTTCACCAACATGCAGTGTTTCCTTGATTGAATTAGCTCTCACAACAATATTTGCGTCTAGAGCCTTTGCATTGAGGGCTATCTGAAAACGGCTGTGGCGCTGAAGTTGCCTGTGAATGTGGAGTTGGTGGCATGTGAAACCCGCATGTGGAGCATTTGTTTGTGTGGGATGCTCTACCACGTTCATTTCAGTCCTAGCCATACAAAGGGCACTAAGCATAGAGTGTGAAAACTGAGTTTCCTTGAGAGCTGCTTGGAAGCATGATGGTGTGTGAAGTTAGTGAGCCAAATGGAGTTGTTCTCCCACAAGAACCACTCGGCTGATCCTTCTTCAATATGCCCTTCACCAACATGCAGTGTTTCCTTGATTGAATTAGCTCTCACACCAATATTTGTGTCTAGAGCCTTTGCATTGAGGGCTATCTGAAAACGGCTGTGGCGCTGAAGTTGCCTGTGAATGTGGAGTTGGTGGCATGTGAAACCCGCATGTGGAGCATTCGTTTGTGTGGGATGCTCTACCAGGTTCATTCCTAGATAATGCACTCAAAGGGCACTAAGCATAGAGTGTGAAAACTGAGTTTCCTTGAGAGCTGCTTGGAAGCCTGATGGTGTGTGAAGTTAGTGAGCCAAATGGAGTTGTTCTCCCACAAGAACCACTCGGCTTATCCTTCTTCAATATGCCCTTCACCAACATGCAGTGTTTCCTTGATTGAATTAGCTCTCACACCAATATTTGCGTCTAGAGCCTTTGCATTGAGGGCTATCTGAAAACGGCTGTGGCGCTGAAGTTGCCTGTGAATGTGGAGTTGGTGGCATGTGAAACCCGCATGTGGAGCATTCGTTTGTGTGGGATGCTGACCAAGCTTCATTTCAGTCCTAGGCACACAAAGAGCACTAAGCATAGAGTGTGAAAACTGAGTTTTCTTGAGAGCTGCTTGGAAGCCTGATGGTGTGTGAAGTTAGTGAGCCAAATGGAGTTGTTCTCCCACAAGAACCACTCGGCTGATTTTTCTTCAATATGCCCTTCACCAACATGCAGTGTTTCCTTGATTGAATTAGCTCTCACACCAATATTTGCGTCTAGAGCCTTTGCATTGAGGGCTATCTGAAAACGGCTGTGGCGCTGAAGTTGCCTGTGAATGTGGAGTTGGTGGCATGTGAAACCCGCATGTGGAGCATTCGTTTGTGTGGGATGCTGACCAAGCTTCATTTCAGTCCTAGGCACACAAATAGCACTAAGCATAGAGTGTGAAAACTGAGTTTTCTTGAGAGCTGCTTGGAAGCCTGATGGTGTGTGAAGTTAGTGAGCCAAATGGAGTTGTTCTCCCACAAGAACCACTCGGCTGATCCTTCTTCAATATGCCCTTCACCAACATGCAGTGTTTCCTTGATTGAATTAGCTCTCACACCAATATTTGCGTCTAGAGCCTTTGCATTGAGGGCTATCTGAAAACGGCTGTGGCGCTGAAGTTGCCTGTGAATGTGGAGTTGGTGGCATGTGAAACCCGCATGTGGAGCATTCGTTTGTGTGGGATGCTGACCAAGATTCATTTCAGTCCTAGGCACACAAAGGGCACTAAGCATAGAGTGTAAAAACTGAGTTTCCTTGAGAGCTGCTTGGAAGCCTGATGGTGTGTGAAGTTAGTGAGCCAAATGGAGTTGTTCTCCCACAAGAACCACTCGGCTGATCCTTCTTCAATATGCCCTTCACCAACATGCAGTTTTTCCTTGATTGAATTAGCTCTCACACCAATATTTGCGTCTAGAGCCTTTGCATTGAGGGCTATCTGAAAACGGCTGTGGCGCTGAAGTTGCCTGTGAATGTGGAGTTGGTGGCATGTGAAACCCGCATGTGGAGCATTCGTTTGTGTGGGATGCTCTACCAGGTTCACTCCTAGATAATGCACTTAAAGGGCACTAAGCATAGAGTGTGAAAACTGAGTTTTCTTGAGAGCTGCTTGGAAGCCTGATGGTGTGTGAAGTTAGTGAGCCAAATGGAGTTGTTCTCCCACAAGAACCACTCGGCTGATCCTTCTTCAATATGCCCTTCACCAACATGCAGTGTTTCCTTGATTGAATTAGCTCTCACACCAATATTTGCGTCTAGAGCCTTTGCATTGAGGGCTATCTGAAAACGGCTGTGGCGCTGAAGTTGCCTGTGAATGTGGAGTTGGTGGCATGTGAAACCCGCATGTGGAGCATTCGTTTGTGTGGGATGCTGACCAAGCTTCATTTCAGTCCTAGGCACACAAAGAGCACTAAGCATAGAGTGTGAAAACTGAGTTTCCTTGAGAGCTGCTTGGAAGCCTGATGGTGTGTGAAGTTAGTGAGCCAAATGGAGTTGTTCTCCCACAAGAACCACTCGGCTGATCCTTCTTCAATATGCCCTTCACCAACATGCAGTGTTTCCTTGATTGAATTAGCTCTCACACCAATATTTGCGTCTAGAGCCTTTGCATTGAGGGCTATCTGAAAACGGCTGTGGCGCTGAAGTTGCCTGTGAATGTGGAGTTGGTGGCATGTGAAACCCGCATGTGGAGCATTCGTTTGTGTGGGATGCTGACCAAGCTTCATTTCAGTCCTAGGCACACAAAGAGCACTAAGCATAGAGTGTGAAAACTGAGTTTCCTTGAGAGCTGCTTGGAAGCCTGATGGTGTGTGAAGTTCGTGAGCCAAATGGAGTTGTTCTCCCACAAGAACCACTCGGCTGATCCTTCTTCAATATGCCCTTCACCAACATGCAGTGTTTCCTTGATTGAATTAACTCTCACACCAATATTTGCGTCTAGAGCCTTTGCATTGAGGGCTATCTGAAAACGGCTGTGGCGCTGAAGTTGCCTGTGAATGTGGAGTTGGTGGCATGTGAAACCCGCATGTGAAGCATTCGTTTGTGTGGGATGCTCTACCAGGTTCATTTCAGTCCTAGGCACACAAAGAGCACTAAGCATAGAGTGTGAAAACTGAGTTTCCTTGAGAGCTGCTTGGAAGCCTGATGGTGTGTGAAGTTAGTGAGGCAAATGGAGTTGTTCTCCCACAAGAACCACTCGGCTGATCCTTCTTCAATATGCCCTTCACCAACATGCAGTGTTTCCTTGATTGAATTAGCTCTCACACCAATATTTGCGTCTAGAGCCTTTGCATTGAGGGCTATCTGAAAACGGCTGTGGCGCTGAAGTTGCCTGTGAATGTGGAGTTGGTGGCATGAGAAACCCGCATGTGGAGCATTCGTTTGTGTGGGATGCTGACCAAGCTTCATTTCAGTCCTAGGCACACAAAGAGCACTAAGCATAGAGTGTGAAAACTGAGTTTCCTTGAGAGCTGCTTGGAAGCCTGATGGTGTGTGAAGTTAGTGAGCCAAATGGAGTTGTTCTCCCACAAGAACCACTCGGCTGATCCTTCTTCAATATGCCCTTCACCAACATGCAGTGTTTCCTTGATTGAATTAGCTCTCACACCAATATTTGCGTCTAGAGCCTTTGCATTGAGGGCTATCTGAAAACGGCTGTGGCGCTGAAGTTGCCTGTGAATGTGGAGTTGGTGGCATGTGAAACCCGCATGTGGAGCATTCGTTTGTGTGGGATGCTGACCAAGCTTCATTTCAGTCCTAGGCACACAAATAGCACTAAGCATAGAGTGTGAAAACTGAGTTTCCTTGAGAGCTGCTTGGAAGCCTGATGGTGTGTGAAGTTAGTGAGCCAAATGGAGTTGTTCTCCCACAAGAACCACTCGGCTGATCCTTCTTCAATATGCCCTTCACCAACATGCAGTGTTTCCTTGATTGAATTAGCTCTCACACCAATATTTGCGTCTAGAGCCTTTGCATTGAGGGCTATCTGAAAACGGCTGTGGCGCTGAAGTTGCCTGTGAATGTGGAGTTGGTGGCATGTGAAACCCGCATGTGGAGCATTTGTTTGTGTGGGATGCTCTACCACGTTCATTTCAGTCCTAGCCAAAGAAAGGGCACTATGCATAGAGTGTGAACACTGAGTTTTCTTGAGAGCTGCTTGGAAGCCTGATGGTGTGTGAAGTTAGTGAGCCAAATGGAGTTGTTCTCCCACAAGAACCACTCGGCTGATCCTTCTTCAATATGCCCTTCACCAACATGCAGTGTTTCCTTGATTGAATTAGCTCTCACACCAATATTTGCGTCTAGAGCCTTTGCATTGAGGGCTATCTGAAAACGGCTGTGGCGCTGAAGTTGCCTGTGAATGTGGAGTTGGTGGCATGTGAAACCCGCATGTGGAGCATTCGTTTGTGTGGGATGCTCTACCAGGTTCTTTCCTAGATAATGCACTCAATGGCACAAAGCCTAGAGTGTGAAAACTGAGTTTCCTTGAGAGCTGCTTGGAAGCCTGATGGTGTGTGAAGTTAGTGAGCCAAATGGAGTTGTTCTCCCACAAGAACCACTCGGCTGATCCTTCTTCAATATGCCCTTCACCAACATGCAGTGTTTCCTTGATTGAATTAGCTCTCACACCAATATTTGCGTCTAGAGCCTTTGCATTGAGGGCTATCTGAAAACGGCTGTGGCGCTGAAGTTGCCTGTGAATGTGGAGTTGGTGGCATGTGAAACCCGCATGTGGAGCATTCGTTTGTGTGGGATGCTCTACCAGGTTCATTTCAGTCCTAGGCACACAAAGAGCACTAAGCATAGAGTGTGAAAACTGAGTTTCCTTGAGAGCTGCTTGGAAGCCTGATGGTGTGTGAAGTTAGTGAGCCAAATGGAGTTGTTCTCCCACAAGAACCACTCGGCTGATCCTTCTTCAATATGCCCTTCACCAACATGCAGTGTTTCCTTGATTGAATTAGCTCTCACACCAATATTTGCGTCTAGAGCCTTTGCATTGAGGGCTATCTGAAAACGGCTGTGGCGCTGAAGTTGCCTGTGAATGTGGAGTTGGTGGCATGTGAAACCCGCATGTGGAGCATTCGTTTGTGTGGGATGCTCTACCAGGTTCTTTCCTAGATAATGCACTCAATGGCACAAAGCCTAGAGTGTGAAAACTGAGTTTCCTTGAGAGCTGCTTGGAAGCCTGATGGTGTGTGAAGTTAGTGAGCCAAATGGAGTTGTTCTCCCACAAGAACCACTCGGCTGATCCTTCTTCAATATGCCCTTCACCAACATGCAGTGTTTCCTTGATTGAATTAGCTCTCACACCAATATTTGCGTCTAGAGCCTTTGCATTGAGGGCTATCTGAAAACGGCTGTGGCGCTGAAGTTGCCTGTGAATGTGGAGTTGGTGGCATGTGAAACCCGCATGTGGAGCATTCGTTTGTGTGGGATGCTCTACCAGGTTCATTTCAGTCCTAGGCACACAAAGAGCACTAAGCATAGAGTGTGAAAACTGAGTTTCCTTGAGAGCTGCTTGGAAGCCTGATGGTGTGTGAAGTTAGTGAGCCAAATGGAGTTGTTCTCCCACAAGAACCACTCGGCTGATCCTTCTTCAATATGCCCTTCACCAACATGCAGTGTTTCCTTGATTGAATTAGCTCTCACACCAATATTTGCGTCTAGAGCCTTTGCATTGAGGGCTATCTGAAAACGGCTGTGGCGCTGAAGTTGCCTGTGAATGTGGAGTTGGTGGCATGTGAAACCCGCATGTGGAGCATTCGTTTGTGTGGGATGCTCTACCAGGTTCACTCCTAGATAATGCACTTAAAGGGCACTAAGCATAGAGTGTGAAAACTGAGTTTTCTTGAGAGCTGCTTGGAAGCCTGATGGTGTGTGAAGTTAGTGAGCCAAATGGAGTTGTTCTCCCACAAGAACCACTCGGCTGATCCTTCTTCAATATGCCCTTCACCAACATGCAGTGTTTCCTTGATTGAATTAGCTCTCACACCAATATTTGCGTCTAGAGCCTTTGCATTGAGGGCTATCTGAAAACGGCTGTGGCGCTGAAGTTGCCTGTGAATGTGGAGTTGGTGGCATGTGAAACCCGCATGTGGAGCATTCGTTTGTGTGGGATGCTGATAAAGCTTCATTTCAGTCCTAGGCACACAAAGAGCTCTAAGCATAGAGTGTGAAAACTGAGTTTCCTTGAGAGCTGCTTGGAAGCCTGATGGTGTGTGAAGTTAGTGAGCCAAATGGAGTTGTTCTCCCACAAGAACCACTCGGCTGATCCTTCTTCAATATGCCCTTCACCAACATGCAGTGTTTCCTTGATTGAATTAGCTCTCACACCAATATTTGCGTCTAGAGCCTTTGCATTGAGGGCTATCTGAAAACGGCTGTGGCGCTGAAGTTGCCTGTGAATGTGGAGTTGGTGGCATGTGAAACCCGCATGTGGAGCATTCGTTTGTGTGGGATGCTCTACCAGGTTCATTTCAGTCCTAGCCATGCAAAGGACACTAAGCATAGAGTGTGAAAACTGAGTTTCCTTGAGAGCTGCTTGGAAGCCTGATGGTGTGTGAAGTTAGTGAGCCAAATGGAGTTGTTCTCCCACAAGAACCACTCTGCTGATCCTTCTTCAATATGCCCTTCACCAACATGCAGTGTTTCCTTGATTGAATTAGCTCTCACACCAATATTTGCGTCTAGAGCCTTTGCATTGAGGGCTATCTGAAAACGGCTGTGGCGCTGAAGTTGCCTGTGAACGTGGAGTTGGTGGCATGTGAAACCCGCATATGGAGCATTCGTTTGTGTGGGATGCTCTACCAGGTTCATTTCAGTCCTAGCCATGCAAAGGACACTAAGCATAGAGTGTGAAAACTGAGTTTCCTTGAGAGCTGCTTGGAAGCCTGATGGTGTGTGAAGTTAGTGAGCCAAATGGAGTTGTTCTCCCACAAGAACCACTCGGCTGATCCTTCTTCAATATGCCCTTCACCAACATGCAGTGTTTCCTTGATTGAATTAGCTCTCACATCAATATTTGCGTCTAGAGCCTTTGCATTGAGGGCTATCTGAAAACGGCTGTGGCGCTGAAGTTGCCTGTGAATGTGGAGTTGGTGGCATGTGAAACCCGCATGTGGAGCATTCGTTTGTGTGGGATGCTCTACCAGGTTCATTCCTAGATAATGCACTCAAAGGCACTAAGCATAGAGTGTGAAAACTGAGTTTCCTTGAGAGCTGCTTGGAAGCCTGATGGTGTGTGAAGTTAGTGAGCCAAATGGAGTTGTTCTCCCACAAGAACCACTCGGCTGATCCTTCTTCAATATGCCCTTCACCAACATGCAGTGTTTCCTTGATTGAATTAGCTCTCACACCAATATTTGCATCTAGAGCCTTTGCATTGAGGGCTATCTGAAAACGGCTGTGGCGCTGAAGTTGCCTGTGAATGTGGAGTTGGTGGCATGTGAAACCCGCATGTGGAGCATTTGTTTGTGTGGGATGCTCTACCAGGTTCATTTCAGTCCTAGCCAAAGAAAGGGCACTATGCATAGAGTGTGAACACTGAGTTTCCTTGAGAGCTGCTTGGAAGCCTGATGGTGTGTGAAGTTAGTGAGCCAAATGGAGTTGTTCTCCCACAAGAACCACTCGGCTGATCCTTCTTCAATATGCCCTTCACCAACATGCAGTGTTTCCTTGATTGAATTAGCTCTCACACCAATATTTGCGTCTAGAGCCTTTGCATTGAGGGCTATCTGAAAACGGCTGTGGCGCTGAAGTTGCCTGTGAATGTGGAGTTGGTGGCATGAGAAACCCGCATGTGGAGCATTCGTTTGTGTGGGATGCTGACCAAGCTTCATTTCAGTCCTAGGCACACAAAGAGCACTAAGCATAGAGTGTGAAAACTGAGTTTTCTTGAGAGCTGCTTGGAAGCCTGATGGTGTGTGAAGTTAGTGAGCCAAATGGAGTTGTTCTCCCACAAGAACCACTCGGCTGATCCTTCTTCAATATGCCCTTCACCAACATGCAGTGTTTCCTTGATTGAATTAGCTCTCACACCAATATTTGCGTCTAGAGCCTTTGCATTGAGGGCTATCTGAAAACGGCTATGGCGCTGAAGTTGCCTGTGAATGTGGAGTTGGTGGCATGTGAAACCCGCATGTGGAGCATTCGTTTGTGTGGGATGCTCTACCAGGTTCATTCCTAGATAATGCACTCAAAGGCACTAAGCATAGAGTGTGAAAACTGAGTTTCCTTGAGAGCTGCTTGGAAGCCTGATGGTGTGTGAAGTTAGTGAGCCAAATGGAGTTGTTCTCCCACAAGAACCACTCGGCTGATCCTTCTTCAATATGCCCTTCACCAACATGCAGTGTTTCCTTGATTGAATTAGCTCTCACATCAATATTTGCGTCTAGAGCCTTTGCATTGAGGGCTATCTGAAAACGGCTGTGGCGCTGAAGTTGCCTGTGAATGTGGAGTTGGTGGCATGTGAAACCCGCATGTGGAGCATTCGTTTGTGTGGGATGCTCTACCAGGTTCATTCCTAGATAATGCACTCAAAGGCACTAAGCATAGAGTGTTAAAACTGAGTTTCCTTGAGAGCTGCTTGGAAGCCTGATGGTGTGTGAAGTTAGTGAGCCAAATGGAGTTGTTCTCCCACAAGAACCACTCTGCTGATCCTTCTTCAATATGCCCTTCACCAACATGCAGTGTTTCCTTGATTGAATTAGCTCTCACACCAATATTTGCGTCTAGAGCCTTTGCATTGAGGGCTATCTGAAAACGGCTGTGGCGCTGAAGTTGCCTGTGAATGTGGAGTTGGTGGCATGTGAAACCCGCATGTGGAGCATTTGTTTGTGTGGGATGCTCTACCACGTTCATTTCAGTCCTAGCCAAAGAAAGGGCACTATGCATAGAGTGTGAACACTGAGTTTCCTTGAGAGCTGCTTGGAAGCCTGATGGTGTGTGAAGTTAGTGAGCCAAATGGAGTTGTTCTCCCACAAGAACCACTCGGCTGATCCTTCTTCAATATGCCCTTCACCAACATGCAGTGTTTCCTTGATTGAATTAGCTCTCACACCAATATTTGCTTCTAGAGCCTTTTCATTGAGGGCTATCTGAAAACGGCTGTGGCGCTGAAGTTGCCTGTGAATGTGGAGTTGGTGGCATGTGAAACCCGCATGTGGAGCATTCGTTTGTGTGGGATGCTCTACCAAGTTCATTCCTAGATAATGCACTCAAAGGGCACTAACCACAGAGTGTGAAAACTGAGTTTCCTTGAGAGCTGCTTGGAAGCCTGATGGTGTGTGAAGTTAGTGAGCCAAATGGAGTTGTTCTCCCACAAGAACCACTCGGCTGATCCTTCTTCAATATGCCCTTCACCAACATGCAGTGTTTCCTTGATTGAATTAGCTCTCACACCAATATTTGCGTCTAGAGCCTTTGCATTGAGGGCTATCTGAAAACGGCTGTGGCGCTGAAGTTGCCTGTGAATGTGGAGTTGGTGGCATGAGAAACCCGCATGTGGAGCATTCGTTTGTGTGGGATGCTGACCAAGCTTCATTTCAGTCCTAGGCACACAAAGAGCACTAAGCATAGAGTGTGAAAACTGAGTTTTCTTGAGAGCTGCTTGGAAGCCTGATGGTGTGTGAAGTTAGTGAGCCAAATGGAGTTGTTCTCCCACAAGAACCACTCGGCTGATCCTTCTTCAATATGCCCTTCACCAACATGCAGTGTTTCCTTGATTGAATTAGCTCTCACACCAATATTTGCGTCTAGAGCCTTTGCATTGAGGGCTATCTGAAAACGGCTATGGCGCTGAAGTTGCCTGTGAATGTGGAGTTGGTGGCATGTGAAACCCGCATGTGGAGCATTCGTTTGTGTGGGATGCTCTACCAGGTTCATTCCTAGATAATGCACTCAAAGGCACTAAGCATAGAGTGTGAAAACTGAGTTTCCTTGAGAGCTGCTTGGAAGCCTGATGGTGTGTGAAGTTAGTGAGCCAAATGGAGTTGTTCTCCCACAAGAACCACTCGGCTGATCCTTCTTCAATATGCCCTTCACCAACATGCAGTGTTTCCTTGATTGAATTAGCTCTCACATCAATATTTGCGTCTAGAGCCTTTGCATTGAGGGCTATCTGAAAACGGCTGTGGCGCTGAAGTTGCCTGTGAATGTGGAGTTGGTGGCATGTGAAACCCGCATGTGGAGCATTCGTTTGTGTGGGATGCTCTACCAGGTTCATTCCTAGATAATGCACTCAAAGGCACTAAGCATAGAGTGTGAAAACTGAGTTTCCTTGAGAGCTGCTTGGAAGCCTGATGGTGTGTGAAGTTAGTGAGCCAAATGGAGTTGTTCTCCCACAAGAACCACTCTGCTGATCCTTCTTCAATATGCCCTTCACCAACATGCAGTGTTTCCTTGATTGAATTAGCTCTCACACCAATATTTGCATCTAGAGCCTTTGCATTGAGGGCTATCTGAAAACGGCTGTGGCGCTGAAGTTGCCTGTGAATGTGGAGTTGGTGGCATGTGAAACCCGCATGTGGAGCATTTGTTTGTGTGGGATGCTCTACCACGTTCATTTCAGTCCTAGCCAAAGAAAGGGCACTATGCATAGAGTGTGAACACTGAGTTTCCTTGAGAGCTGCTTGGAAGCCTGATGGTGTGTGAAGTTAGTGAGCCAAATGGAGTTGTTCTCCCACAAGAACCACTCGGCTGATCCTTCTTCAATATGCCCTTCACCAACATGCAGTGTTTCCTTGATTGAATTAGCTCTCACACCAATATTTGCTTCTAGAGCCTTTTCATTGAGGGCTATCTGAAAACGGCTGTGGCGCTGAAGTTGCCTGTGAATGTGGAGTTGGTGGCATGTGAAACCCGCATGTGGAGCATTCGTTTGTGTGGGATGCTCTACCAAGTTCATTCCTAGATAATGCACTCAAAGGGCACTAACCACAGAGTGTGAAAACTGAGTTTCCTTGAGAGCTGCTTGGAAGCCTGATGGTGTGTGAAGTTAGTGAGCCAAATGGAGTTGTTCTCCCACAAGAACCACTCGGCTGATCCTTCTTCAATATGCCCTTCACCAACATGCAGTGTTTCCTTGATTGAATTAGCTCTCACACCAATATTTGCGTCTAGAGCCTTTGCATTGAGGGCTATCTGAAAACGGCTATGGCGCTGCAGTTGCCTGTGAATGTGGAGTTGGTGGCATGTGAAACCCTAATGTGGAGCATTCGTTTGTGTGGGATGCTCTACCAGGTTCATTCCTAGATAATGCACTCAAAGGCACTAAGCATAGAGTGTGAAAACTGAGTTTCCTTGAGAGCTGCTTGGAAGCCTGATGGTGTGTGAAGTTAGTGAGCCAAATGGAGTTGTTCTCCCACAAGAACCACTCGGCTGATCCTTCTTCAATATGCCCTTCACCAACATGCAGTGTTTCCTTGATTGAATTAGCTCTCACACCAATATTTGCGTCTAGAGCCTTTGCATTGAGGGCTATCTGAAAACGGCTGTGGCGCTGAAGTTGCCAGTGAATGTGGAGTTGGTGGCATGTGAAACCCGCATGTGGAGCATTCGTTTGTGTGGGATGCTCTACCAGGTTCATTCCTAGATAATGCACTCAAAGGGCACTAAGCATAGAGTGTGAAAACTGAGTTTCCTTGAGAGCTGCTTGGAAGCCTGATGGTGTGTGAAGTTAGTGAGCCAAATGGAGTTGTTCTCCCACAAGAACCACTCGGCTGATCCTTCTTCAATATGCCCTTCACCAACATGCAGTGTTTCCTTGATTGAATTAGCTCTCACACCAATACTTGCGTCTAGAGCCTTTGCATTGAGGGCTATCTGAAAACGGCTGTGGCGCTGAAGTTGCCAGTGAATGTGGAGTTGGTGGCATGTGAAACCCGCATGTGGAGCATTCGTTTGTGTGGGATGCTCTACCAGGTTCATTCCTATATAATGCACTCAAAGGGCACTAACCATAGAGTGTGATAACTGAGTTTCCTTGAGAGCTGCTTGGAAGCCTGATGGTGTGTGAAGTTAGTGAGCCAAATGGAGTTGTTCTCCCACAAGAACCACTCGGCTGATCCTTCTTCAATATGCCCTTCACCAACATGCAGTGTTTCCTTGATTGAATTAGCTCTCACATCAATATTTGCGTCTAGAGCCTTTGCATTGAGGGCTATCTGAAAACGGCTGTGGCGCTGAAGTTGCCTGTGAATGTGGAGTTGGTGGCATGTGAAACCCGCATGTGGAGCATTCGTTTGTGTGGGATGCTCTACCAGGTTCATTCCTAGATAATGCACTCAAAGGCACTAAGCATAGAGTGTTAAAACTGAGTTTCCTTGAGAGCTGCTTGGAAGCCTGATGGTGTGTGAAGTTAGTGAGCCAAATGGAGTTGTTCTCCCACAAGAACCACTCTGCTGATCCTTCTTCAATATGCCCTTCACCAACATGCAGTGTTTCCTTGATTGAATTAGCTCTCACACCAATATTTGCATCTAGAGCCTTTGCATTGAGGGCTATCTGAAAACGGCTGTGGCGCTGAAGTTGCCTGTGAATGTGGAGTTGGTGGCATGTGAAACCCGCATGTGGAGCATTTGTTTGTGTGGGATGCTCTACCACGTTCATTTCAGTCCTAGCCAAAGAAAGGGCACTATGCATAGAGTGTGAACACTGAGTTTCCTTGAGAGCTGCTTGGAAGCCTGATGGTGTGTGAAGTTAGTGAGCCAAATGGAGTTGTTCTCCCACAAGAACCACTCGGCTGATCCTTCTTCAATATGCCCTTCACCAACATGCAGTGTTTCCTTGATTGAATTAGCTCTCACACCAATATTTGCTTCTAGAGCCTTTTCATTGAGGGCTATCTGAAAACGGCTGTGGCGCTGAAGTTGCCTGTGAATGTGGAGTTGGTGGCATGTGAAACCCGCATGTGGAGCATTCGTTTGTGTGGGATGCTCTACCAAGTTCATTCCTAGATAATGCACTCAAAGGGCACTAACCACAGAGTGTGAAAACTGAGTTTCCTTGAGAGCTGCTTGGAAGCCTGATGGTGTGTGAAGTTAGTGAGCCAAATGGAGTTGTTCTCCCACAAGAACCACTCTGCTGATCCTTCTTCAATATGCCCTTCACCA
Source organism: Ochotona princeps (assembly GCF_030435755.1). Taxonomy (NCBI): domain Eukaryota; kingdom Metazoa; phylum Chordata; class Mammalia; order Lagomorpha; family Ochotonidae; genus Ochotona; species Ochotona princeps. Next base: position 10,066 of record NW_026697222.1, on the reverse strand, counting down.
ACATGCAGTGTTTCCTTGATTGAATTAGCTCTCACACCAATATTTGCATCTAGAGCCTTTGCATTGAGGGCTATCTGAAAACGGCTGTGGCGCTGAAGTTGCCTGTGAATGTGGAGTTGGTGGCATGTGAAACCCGCATGTGGAGCATTTGTTTGTGTGGGATGCTCTACCACGTTCATTTCAGTCCTAGCCAAAGAAAGGGCACTATGCATAGAGTGTGAACACTGAGTTTCCTTGAGAGCTGCTTGGAAGCCTGATGGTGTGTGAAGTTAGTGAGCCAAATGGAGTTGTTCTCCCACAAGAACCACTCGGCTGATCCTTCTTCAATATGCCCTTCACCAACATGCAGTGTTTCCTTGATTGAATTAGCTCTCACACCAATATTTGCTTCTAGAGCCTTTTCATTGAGGGCTATCTGAAAACGGCTGTGGCGCTGAAGTTGCCTGTGAATGTGGAGTTGGTGGCATGTGAAACCCGCATGTGGAGCATTCGTTTGTGTGGGATGCTCTACCAAGTTCATTCCTAGATAATGCACTCAAAGGGCACTAACCACAGAGTGTGAAAACTGAGTTTCCTTGAGAGCTGCTTGGAAGCCTGATGGTGTGTGAAGTTAGTGAGCCAAATGGAGTTGTTCTCCCACAAGAACCACTCGGCTGATCCTTCTTCAATATGCCCTTCACCAACATGCAGTGTTTCCTTGATTGAATTAGCTCTCACACCAATATTTGCGTCTAGAGCCTTTGCATTGAGGGCTATCTGAAAACGGCTATGGCGCTGCAGTTGCCTGTGAATGTGGAGTTGGTGGCATGTGAAACCCTCATGTGGAGCATTCGTTTGTGTGGGATGCTCTACCAGGTTCATTCCTAGATAATGCACTCAAAGGCACTAAGCATAGAGTGTGAAAACTGAGTTTCCTTGAGAGCTGCTTGGAAGCCTGATGGTGTGTGGAAGTTAGTGAGCCAAATGGAGTTGTTCTCCCACAAGAACCACTCGGCTGATCCTTCTTCAATATGCCCTTCACCAACATGCAGTGTTTCCTTGATTGAATTAGCTCTCACACCAATATTTGCGTCTAGAGCCTTTGCATTGAGGTCTATCTGAAAACGGCTGTGGCGCTGAAGTTGCCAGTGAATGTGGAGTTGGTGGCATGTGAAACCCGCATGTGGAGCATTCGTTTGTGTGGGATGCTCTACCAGGTTCATTCCTAGATAATGCACTCAAAGGGCACTAAGCATAGAGTGTGAAAACTGAGTTTCCTTGAGAGCTGCTTGGAAGCCTGATGGTGTGTGAAGTTAGTGAGCCAAATGGAGTTGTTCTCCCACAAGAACCACTCGGCTGATCCTTCTTCAATATGCCCTTCACCAACATGCAGTGTTTCCTTGATTGAATTAGCTCTCACACCAATACTTGCGTCTAGAGCCTTTGCATTGAGGGCTATCTGAAAACGGCTGTGGCGCTGAAGTTGCCAGTGAATGTGGAGTTGGTGGCATGTGAAACCCGCATGTGAGCATTCGTTTGTGTGGGATGCTCTACCAGGTTCATTCCTATATAATGCACTCAAAGGGCACTAACCATAGAGTGTGATAACTGAGTTTCCTTGAGAGCTGCTTGGAAGCCTGATGGTGTGTGAAGTTAGTGAGCCAAATGGAGTTGTTCTCCCACAAGAACCACTCGGCTGATCCTTCTTCAATATGCCCTTCACCAACATGCAGTGTTTCCTTGATTGAATTAGCTCTCACACCAATATTTGCGTCTAGAGCCTTTGCATTGAGGGCTATCTGAAAACGGCTGTGGCGCTGAAGTTTCCTGTGAATGTGGAGTTGGTGGCATGTGAAACCCGCATGTGGAGCATTCGTTTGAGTGGGATGCTGACCAAGCTTCATTTCAGTCCTAGGCACACAAAGAGCACTAAGCATAGAGTGTGAAAACTGAGTTTCCTTGAGAGCTGCTTGGAAGCCTGATGGTGTGTGAAGTGAGTGAGCCAAATGGAGTTGTTCTCCCACAAGAACCACTTGGCTGATCCTTCTTCAATATGCCCTTCACCAACATGCAGTGTTTCCTTGATTGAATTAGCTCTCACACCAATATTTGCTTCTAGAGCCTTTGCATTGAGGGCTATCTGAAAACAGCTGTGGCGCTGAAGTTGTCTGTGAATGTGGAGTTGGTCTCATGTGAAACCCTCATGTGGAGCATTCGTTTGTGTGGGATGCTCTACCAGGTTCATTTCAGTCCTAGCCAAAGAAAGGGTACTAAGCATAGAGTGTGAAAACTGAGTTTCCTTGAGAGCTGCTTGGAAGCCTGATGGTGTGTGAAGTTAATGAGCCAAATGGTGTTGTTCTCCCACAAGAACCACTCGGCTGATCCTTCTTCAATATGCCCTTCACCAACATGCAGTGTTTCCATGATTGAATTAGCTCTCACACCAATATTTGCGTCTAGAGCCTTTGCATTGAGGGCTATCTGAAAACGGCTGTGGCGCTGAAGTTGCCTGTGAATGTGGAGTTGGTGGCATGTGAAACCCGCATGTGGAGCATTCGTTTGTGTGGGATGCTGACCAAGCTTCATTTCACTCCTAGGCACACAAAGAGCACTAAGCATAGAGTGTGAAAACTGAGTTTCCTTGAGAGCTGCTTGGAAGCCTGATGGTGTGTGAAGTTAGTGAGCCAAATGGAGTTGTTCTCCCACAAGAACCACTCGGCTGATCCTTCTTCAATATGCCCTTCACCAACATGCAGTGTTTCCTTGATTGAATTAGCTCTCACACCAATATTTGCGTCTAGAGCCTTTGCATTGAGGGCTATCTGAAAACGGCTGTGGCGCTGAAGTTGCCTGTGAATGTGGAGTTGGTGGCATGTGAAACCCGCATGTGGAGCATTCGTTTGTGTGGGATTCTCTACCAGGTTCATTTCAGTCCTAGCCATGGAAAGGACACTAAGCATAGAGTGTGAAAACTGAGTTTCCTTGAGAGCTGCTTGGAAGCCTGATGGTGTGTGAAGTTAGTGAGCCAAATGGAGTTGTTCTCCACAAGAACCACTCGGCTGATCCTTCTTCAATATGCCCCTTCACCAACATGCAGTGTTTCCTTGATTGAATTAGCTCTCACATCAATATTTGCGTCTAGATCCTTTGCATTGAGGGCTATCTGAAAACGGCTGTGGCGCTGAAGTTGCCTGTGAATGTGGAGTTGGTGGCATGTGAAACCCGCATGTGGAGCATTCGTTTGTGTGGGATGCTCTACCAGGTTCATTCCTAGATAATGCACTCAAAGGCACTAAGCATAGAGTGTGAAAACTGAGTTTCCTTGAGAGCTGCTTGGAAGCCTGATGGTGTGTGAAGTTAGTGAGCCAAATGGAGTTGTTCTCCCACAAGAACCACTCGGCTGATCCTTCTTCAATATGCCCTTCACCAACATGCAGTGTTTCCTTGATTGAATTAGCTCTCACACCAATATTTGCGTCTAGAGCCTTTGCATTGAGGGCTATCTGAAAACGGCTGTGGCGCTGAAGTTGCCTGTGAATGTGGAGTTGGTGGCATGTGAAACCCGCATGTGGAGCATTCGTTTGTGTGGGATGCTGACCAAGCTTCATTTCAGTCCTAGCCAAAGAAAGGGCACTATGCATAGAGTGTGAACACTGAGTTTCCTTGAGAGCTGCTTGGAAGCCTGATGGTGTGTGAAGTTAGTGAGCCAAATGGAGTTGTTCTCCCACAAGAACCACTCGGCTGATCCTTCTTCAATATGCCCTTCACCAACATGCAGTGTTTCCTTGATTGAATTAGCTCTCACACCAATATTTGCGTCTAGAGCCTTTGCATTGAGGGCTATCTGAAAACGGCTGTGGCGCTGAAGTTGCCTGTGAATGTGGAGTTGTTGGCATGTGAAACCCGCATGTGGAGCATTCGTTTGTGTGGGATGCTCTACCAGGTTCATTCCTAGATAATGCACTCAAAGTTCACTAAGCCTAGAGTGTGAAAACTGAGTTTCCTTGAGAGCTGCTTGGAAGCCTGATGGTGTGTGAAGTTCGTGAGCCAAATGGAGTTGTTCTCCCACAAGAACCACTCGGCTGATCCTTCTTCAATATGCCCTTCACCAACATGCAGTGTTTCCTTGATTGAATTAGCTCTCACACCAATATTTGCGTCTAGAGCCTTTGCATTGAGGGCTATCTGAAAACGGCTGTGGCGCTGAAGTTGCCTGTGAATGTGGAGTTGGTGGCATGTGAAACCCGCATGTGGAGCATTCGTTTGTGTGGGATGCTGACCAAGCTTCATTTCAGTCCTAGGCACACAAAGGGCACTAAGCATAGAGTGTGAAAACTGAGTTTCCTTGATAGCTGCTTGGAAGCCTGATGGTGTGTGAAGTTAGTGAGCCAAATGGAATTGTTCTCCCACAAGAACCACTCGGCTGATCCTTCTTCAATATGCCCTTCACCAACATGCAGTGTTTCCTTGATTGAATTAGCTCTCACAACAATATTTGCGTCTAGAGCCTTTGCATGGAGGGCTATCTGAAAACGGCTGTGGCGCTGAAGTTGCCTGTGAATGTGGAGTTGGTGGCATGTGAAACCCGCATGTGGAGCATTCGTTTGTGTGGGATGCTCTACCAGGTTCATTCCTAGATAATGCACTCAAAGGGCACTAAGCATAGAGTGTGAAAACTGAGTTTCCTTGAGAGCTGCTTGGAAGCCTGATGGTGTGTGAAGTTAGTGAGCCAAATGGAGTTGTTCTCCCACAAGAACCACTCGGCTGATCCTTCTTCAATATGCCCTTCACCAACATGCAGTGTTTCCTTGATTGAATTAGCTCTCACACCAATATTTGCGTCTAGAGCCTTTGCATTGAGGGCTATCTGAAAATGGCTGTGGCGCTGAAGTTGCCTGTGAATGTGGAGTTGGTGTCATGTGAAACCCGCATGTGGAGCATTCGTTTGTGTGGGATGCTCTACCAGGTTCATTCCTAGATAATGCACTCAAAGGGCACTAAGCATAGAGTGTGAAAACTGAGTTTCCTTGAGAGCTGCTTGGAAGCCTGATGGTGTGTGAAGTGAGTGAGCCAAATGGAGTTGTTCTCCCACAAGAACCACTCGGCTGATCCTTCTTCAATATGCCCTTCACCAACATGCAGTGTTTCCTTGATTGAATTAGCTCTCACACCAATATTTGCGTCTAGAGCCTTTGCATTGAGGGCTATCTGAAAACGGCTGTGGCGCTGAAGTTTCCTGTGAATGTGGAGTTGGTGTCATGTGAAACCCGCATGTGGAGCATTCGTTTGTGTGGGATGCTAACCAAGCTTCATTTCAGTCCTAGGCATACAAAGGGCACTAAGCATAGAGTGTGAAAACTGAGTTTCCTTGAGAGCTGCTTGGAAGCCTGATGGTGTGTGAAGTTAGTGAGCCAAATGGAGTTGTTCTCCCACAAGAACCACTCGGCTGATCCTTCTTCAATATGCCCTTCACCAACATGCAGTGTTTCCTTGATTGAATTAGCTCTCACACCAATATTTGCGTCTAGAGCCTTTGCATTGAGGGCTATCTGAAAACGGCTGTGGCGCTGAAGTTGCCCGTGAATGTGGAGTTGGTGGCATGTGAAACCCGCATGTGGAGCATTCGTTTGTGTGGGATGCTCTACCAGGTTCATTTCAGTCCTAGCCATACAAAGGGCACTAAGCATAGAGTGTGAAAACTGAGTTTCCTTGAGAGCTGCTTGGAAGCCTGATGGTGTGTGAAGTTAGTGAGCCAAATGGAGTTGTTCTCCCACAAGAACCACTCGGCTGATCCTTCTTCAATATGCCCTTCACCAACATGCAGTGTTTCCTTGATTGAATTAGCTCTCACACCAATATTTGCGTCTAGAGCCTTTGCATTGAGGGCTATCTGAAAACGGCTGTGGCGCTGAAGTTGCCTGTGAATGTGGAGTTGGTGGCATGTGAAACCCGCATGTGGAGCATTTGTTTGTGTGGGATGCTCTACCACGTTCATTTCAGTCCTAGCCAAAGAAAGGGCACTATGCATAGAGTGTGAACACTGAGTTTCCTTGAGAGCTGCTTGGAAGCCTGATGGTGTGTGAAGTTAGTGAGCCAAATGGAGTTGTTCTCCCACAAGAACCACTCGGCTGATCCTTCTTCAATATGCCCTTCACCAACATGCAGTGTTTCCTTGATTGAATTAGCTCTCACACCAATATTTGCGTCTAGAGCCTTTGCATTGAGGGCTATCTGAAAACGGCTGTGGCGCTGAAGTTGCCTGTGAATGTGGAGTTGGTGGCATGTGAAACCCGCATGTGGAGCATTCGTTTGTGTGGGATGCTCTACCAAGTTCATTCCTAGATAATGCACTCAAAGGGCACTAACCACAGAGTTTGAAAACTGAGTTTCCTTGAGAGCTGCTTGGAAGCCTGATGGTGTGTGAAGTTAGTGAGCCAAATGGAGTTGTTCTCCCACAAGAACCACTCGGCTGATCCTTCTTCAATATGCCCTTCACCAACATGCAGTGTTTCCTTGATTGAATTAGCTCTCACACCAATATTTGCGTCTAGAGCCTTTGCATTGAGGGCTATCTGAAAACGGCTGTGGCGCTGAAGTTGCCTGTGAATATGGAGTTGGTGGCATGTGAAACCCGCATGTGGAGCATTCGTTTGTGTGGGATGCTCTACCAAGTTCATTCCTAGATAATGCACTCAAAGGGCACTAACCACAGAGTGTGAAAACTGAGTTTCCTTGAGAGCTGCTTGGAAGCCTGATGGTGTGTGAAGTTAGTGAGCCAAATGGAGTTGTTCTCCCACAAGAACCACTCGGCTGATCCTTCTTCAATATGCCCTTCACCAACATGCAGTGTTTCCTTGATTGAATTAGCTCTCACACAATATTTGCGTCTAGAGCCTTTGCATTGAGGGCTATCTGAAAACGGCTGTGGCGCTGAAGTTGCCTGTGAATGTGGAGTTGGTGGCATGTGAAACCCGCATGTGGAGCATTCGTTTGTGTTGGATGCTCTACCAGGTTCATTTCAGTCCTAGCCAAAGAAAGGGCACTAAGCATAGAGTGAAAACTGAGTTTCCTTGAGAGCTGCTTGGAAGCCTGATGGTGTGTGAAGTTAGTGAGCCAAATGGAGTTGTTCTCCCCACAAGAACCACTCGGCTGATCCTTCTTCAATATGCCCTTCACCAACATGCAGTGTTTCCTTGATTGAATTAGCTCTCACACCAATATTTGCGTCTAGAGCCTTTGCATTGAGGGCTATCTGAAAACGGCTGTGGCGCTGAAGTTGCCTGTGAATGTGGAGTTGGTGGCATGTGAAACCCGCATGTGGAGCATTCGTTTGTGTGGGATGCTCTACCAGGTTCATTCCTAGATAATGCACTCAAAGTTCACTAAGCCTAGAGTGTGAAAACTGAGTTTCCTTGAGAGCTGCTTGGAAGCCTGATGGTGTGTGAAGTTCGTGAGCCAAATGGAGTTGTTCTCCCACAAGAACCACTCGGCTGATCCTTCTTCAATATGCCCTTCACCAACATGCAGTGTTTCCTTGATTGAATTAGCTCTCACACCAATATTTGCGTCTAGAGCCTTTGCATTGAGGGCTATCTGAAAACGGCTGTGGCGCTGAAGTTGCCTGTGAATGTGGAGTTGGTGGCATGTGAAACCCGCATGTGGAGCATTCGTTTGTGTGGGATGCTGACCAAGCTTCATTTCAGTCCTAGGCACACAAAGGGCACTAAGCATAGAGTGTGAAAACTGAGTTTCCTTGATAGCTGCTTGGAAGCCTGATGGTGTGTGAAGTTAGTGAGCCAAATGGAATTGTTCTCCCACAAGAACCACTCGGCTGATCCTTCTTCAATATGCCCTTCACCAACATGCAGTGTTTCCTTGATTGAATTAGCTCTCACAACAATATTTGCGTCTAGAGCCTTTGCATGGAGGGCTATCTGAAAACGGCTGTGGCGCTGAAGTTGCCTGTGAATGTGGAGTTGGTGGCATGTGAAACCCGCATGTGGAGCATTCGTTTGTGTGGGATGCTGTACCAGGTTCATTCCTAGATAATGCACTCAAAGGGCACTAAGCATAGAGTGTGAAAACTGAGTTTCCTTGAGAGCTGCTTGGAAGCCTGATGGTGTGTGAAGTTAGTGAGCCAAATGGAGTTGTTCTCCCACAAGAACCACTCGGCTGATCCTTCTTCAATATGCCCTTCACCAACATGCAGTGTTTCCTTGATTGAATTAGCTCTCACACCAATATTTGCGTCTAGAGCCTTTGCATTGAGGGCTATCTGAAAATGGCTGTGGCGCTGAAGTTGCCTGTGAATGTGGAGTTGGTGTCATGTGAAACCCGCATGTGGAGCATTCGTTTGTGTGGGATGCTCTACCAGGTTCATTCCTAGATAATGCACTCAAAGGGCACTAAGCATAGAGTGTGAAAACTGAGTTTCCTTGAGAGCTGCTTGGAAGCCTGATGGTGTGTGAAGTGAGTGAGCCAAATGGAGTTGTTCTCCCACAAGAACCACTCGGCTGATCCTTCTTCAATATGCCCTTCACCAACATGCAGTGTTTCCTTGATTGAATTAGCTCTCACACCAATATTTGCGTCTAGAGCCTTTGCATTGAGGGCTATCTGAAAACGGCTGTGGCGCTGAAGTTGCCTGTGAATGTGGAGTTGGTGGCATGTGAAACCCGCATGTGGAGCATTCGTTTGTGTGGGATGCTGACCAAGCTTCATTTCAGTCCTAGGCACACAAAGAGCACTAAGCATAGAGTGTGAAAACTGAATTTCCTTGAGAGCTGCTTGGAAGCCTGATGGTGTGTGAAGTTAGTGAGCCAAATGGAGTTGTTCTCCCAGAAGAACCACTCGGTTGATCCTTCTTCAATATGCCCTTCACCAACATGCAGTGTTTCCTTGATTGAATTATCTCTCACACCAATATTTGCGTCTAGAGCCTTTGCATTGAGGGCTATCTGAAAATGGCTGTGGCGCTGAATTTGCCTGTGAATGTGGAGTTGGTGGCATGTGAAACCCGCATGTGGAGCATTCGTTTGTGTTGGATGCTCTACCAGGTTCATTCCTAGATAATGCACTCAAAGGGCACTAAGCATAGAGTGTGAAAACTGCGTTTCCTTGAGAGCTGCTTGGAAGCCTGATGGTGTGTGAAGTTCGTGAGCCAAATGGAGTTGTTCTCCCACAAGAACCACTCGGCTGATCCTTCTTCAGTATGCCCTTCACCAACATGCAGTGTTTCCTTGATTGAATTAGCTCTCACACCAATATTTGCGTCTAAAGCCTTTGCATTGAGGGCTATCTGAAAACGGCTGTGGCGCTGAAGTTGCCTGTGAATGTGGAGTTGGTGGCATGTGAAACCCGCATGTGGAGCATTCGTTTGTGTGGGATGCTCTACCAGGTTCATTTCAGTCCTAGCCAAAGAAAGGGCTCTAAGCATAGAGTGTGAAAACTGAGTTTCCTTGAGAGCTGCTTGGAAGCCTGATGGTGTGTGAAGTGAGTGAGCCAAATGGAGTTGTTCTCCCACAAGAACCACTCGGCTGATCCTTCTTCAATATGCCCTTCACCAACATGCAGTGTTTCCTTGATTGAATTAGCTCTCACACCAATATTTGCGTCTAGAGCCTTTGCATTGAGGGCTATCTGAAAATGGCTGTGGCGCTGAAGTTGCCTGTGAATGTGGAGTTGGTGTCATGTGAAACCCGCATGTGGAGCATTCGTTTGTGTGGGATGCTCTACCAGGTTCATTCCTAGATAATGCACTCAAAGGGCACTAAGCATAGAGTGTGAAAACTGAGTTTCCTTGAGAGCTGCTTGGAAGCCTGATGGTGTGTGAAGTGAGTGAGCCAAATGGAGTTGTTCTCCCACAAGAACCACTCGGCTGATCCTTCTTCAATATGCCCTTCACCAACATGCAGTGTTTCCTTGATTGAATTAGCTCTCACACCAATATTTGCGTCTAGAGCCTTTGCATTGAGGGCTATCTGAAAACGGCTGTGGCGCTGAAGTTTCCTGTGAATGTGGAGTTGGTGGCATGTGAAACCCGCATGTGGAGCATTCGTTTGTGTGGGATGCTGACCAAGCTTCATTT
>NW_026697221.1:0-31777 GCF_030435755.1 Ochotona princeps | reverse complement strand
ACGAATGCTCCACATGCGGGTTTCACATGCCACCAACTCCACATTCACAGGCAACTTCAGCGCCACAGCCGTTTTCAGATAGCCCTCAATGCAAAGGCTCTAGACACAAATATTGGTGTGAGAGCTAATTCAATCAAGGAAACACTGCATGTTGGTGAAGGGCATATTGAAGAAGGATCAGCCGAGTGGTTCTTGTGGGAGAACAACTCCATTTGGCTCACTAACTTCACACACCATCAGGCTTCCAAGCAGCTCTCAAGAAAACTCAGTTTTCACACTCTATGCTTAGTGCACTTTGAGTGAATTATCTAGAAATTAACTTGGTAGAGCATCCCACACAAACGAATGCTCCACATGCGGGTTTCACATGCCACCAACTCCACATTCACAGGCAACTTCAGCGCCACAGCCATTTTCAGATAGCCCTCAATGCAAAGGCACTAGACGCAAAGATTGGTGTGAGAGCTAATTCAATCAAGGAAACACTGCATGTTGGTGAAGGGCATATTGAGGAAGGATCAGCCGAGTGGTTCTTGTGGGAGAACAACTCCATTTGGCTCACTAACTTCACACAACATCAGGTTTCCAAGCAGCTCTGAAGGAAACTCAGTTTTCACACTCTATGCTGAGTGCCCTTTGAGTGCATTTTCTAGGAATGAACCTGGTAGAGCATCCCACACAAACGAATGCTCCACATGCGGGTTTCACATGCCACCAACTCCAGATTCACATTCACAGGCAACTTCAGCGCCACAGCCGTTTTCAGATAGCCCTCAATGCAAAGGCTCTAGACGCAAATATTGGTGTGAGAGCTAAGTCAATCAAGGAAACACTGCATGTTGGTGAAGGGCATATTGAAGAAGGATCAGCCGAGTGGTTCTTGTGGGAGAACAACTCCATTTGGCTCACTAACTTCACACACCATCAGGCTTCCAAGCAGCTCTCAAGGAAACTCAGTTTTCACACTCTATGCTTAGTGCACTTTGAGTGAATTATCTAGGAATGAACTTGGTAGAGCATCCCACACAAACGGATGCTTCACATGCTGGTTTCACATGCCACCAACTCCACATTCACAGGCAACTTCAGCGCCACAGCCATTTTCAGATAGCCCTAAATGCAAAGGCTCTAGACGCAAATATTGGTGTGAGAGCTAATTCAATCAAGGAAACACTGCATGTTGGTGAAGGGCATATTGAAGAAGGATCAGCCGAGTGGTTCTTGTGGGAGAACAACTCCATTTGGCTCACTAACTTCACACACCATCAGGCTTCCAAGCAGCTCTCAAGTAAACTCAGCTTTCACACTCTATGCTTAGTTCCCTTTGAGTGCATTATCTAGGAATGAACCTGGTAGAGCACCCCACACAAACGAATGCTCCACATGCGGGTTTCACATGCCACCAACTCCACATTCACAGGCAACTTCAGCGCCACAGCCGTTTTCAGATAGCCCTCAATGCAAAGGCTCTAGACGCAAATATTGGTGTGAGAGCTAATTCAATCAAGGAAACACTGCATGTTGGTGAAGGGCATACTGAAGAAGGATCAGCCGAGTGGTTCTTGTGGGAGAACAACTCCATTTGGCTCACTAACTTCACACACCATCAGGCTTCCAAGCAGCTCTCAAGTAAACTCAGCTTTCACACTCTATGCTTAGTTCCTTTGAGTGCATTATCTAGGAATGAACCTGGTAGAGCACCCCACACAAACGAATGCTCCACATGCGGGTTTCACATGCCACCAACTCCACATTCACAGGCAACTTCAGCGCCAAAGCCGTTTTCAGATAGCCCTCAATGCAAAGGCTCTAGACGCAAATATTGGTGTGAGAGCTAATTCAATCAAGGAAACACTGCATGTTGGTGAAGGGCATATTGAAGAAGGATCAGCCGAGTGGTTCTTGTGGGAGAACAACTCCATTTGGCTCACTAACTTCACACACCATCAGGCTTCCAAGCAGCTCTCAAGGAAACTCAGTTTTCACACTCTATGCTTAGAGCCCTTTGAGTGCCTAGGACTGAAATGAAGCTTGGTGAGCATCCCACACAAACGAATGCTCCACATGCGGGTTTCACATGAAACCAACTCCACATTCACAGGCAACTTCAGCGCCACAGCCGTTTTCAGATAGCCCTCAATGCAAAGGCTCTAGACGCAAATATTGGTGTGAGAGCTAATTCAATCAAGGAAACACTGAATGTTGGTGAAGGGCATATTGAAGAAGGATCAGCCGAGTGGTTCTTGTGGGAGAACAACTCCATTTGGCTCACTAACTTCACACACCATCAGGCTTCCAAGCAGCTCTCAAGGAAACTCAGTTTTCACACTCTATGCTTAGTGCCCTTTTAGTGAATTATCTAGGAATGAACTTGGTAGAGCATCCCACAAAAACGGATGCTTCACATGCGGGTTTCACATGCCACCAACTCCACATTCACAGGCAACTTCAGCGCCACAGCCGTTTTCAGATAGCCCTCAATTCAAAGGCTCTAGACGCAAATATTGGTGTGAGAGCTAATTCAGACAAGGAAACACTGCATGTTGGTGAAGGGCATATTGAAGAAGGATCAGCCGAATGGTTCTTGTGGGAGAACAACTCCATTTGGCTCACTAACTTCACACACCATCAGGCTTCCAAGCAGCTCTCAAGGAAACTCAGCTTTCACACTCTAAGCTTAGTGCCCTTTGAGTGCATTATCTAGGAATGAACCTGGTAGAGCATCCCACACAAACGAATGCTCCACATGCGGGTTTCACATGCCACCAACTCCACATTCACAGGCAACTTCAGCGCCACAGCCATTTTCAGATAGCCCTCAATGCAAAGGCTCTAGTCGCAAATATTGGTGTGAGAGCTAATTCAATCAAGGAAACACTGCATGTTGGTGAAGGGCATATTGAAGAAGGATCAGCCGAGTGGTTCTTGTGGGAGAACAACTCCATTTGGCTCACTAACTTCACACACCATCAGGCTTCCAAGCAGCTCTCAAGGAAGCTCAGTTTTCACACTAAATGCTTAGTGCACTTTGAGAGCCTAGGACTGAACTGAAGTTTGGTGAGAATGAACCTGGTAGAGCATCCCACACAAACGAATGCTCCACATGCGGGTTTCACATGCCACCAACTCCACATTCACAGGCAACTTCAGCGCCACAGCCGTTTTCAGATAGCCCTCAATGCAAAGGCTCTAGACACAAAGATTGGTGTGAGAGGTAATTCAATCAAGGAAACACTGCATGTTGGTGAAGGGCATATTGAAGAAGGATCAGCCGAGTGGTTCTTGTGGAGAACAACTCCATTTGGCTCACTAACTTCACACACCATCAGGCTTCCAAGCAGCTCTCAAGGAAACTCAGTTTTCACAGTCTATGCTTAGTGCCCTTTGAGTGCATTATCTAGGAATGAACCTGGTAGAGCATCCCACACAAACGAATGCTCCACATGCGGGTTTCACATGCCACCAACTCCACATTCACAGGCAACTTCAGCGCCACAGCCGTTTTCAGATAGCCCTCAATGCAAAGGCTCTAGTCGCAAATATTGGTGTGAGAACTAATTCAATCAAGGAAACACTGCATGTTGGTGCGGAGCATATTGAAGAAGGATCAGCTGAGTGGTTCTTGTTGCAGAACAACTCCATTTGGCTCACTAACTTCACACACCATCAGGCTTCCAAGCAGCTCTCAAGCAAACTCCGTTTTCACACTCTATGCTTAGTGCCCTTTGAGTGCCTAGGACTGAAATGAAGCTTGGTGAGAATGAGCCTGGTAGAGCATCCCACACAAACGAATGCTCCACATGCGGGTTTCACATGCCATCAACTCCACATTCACAGGCAACTTCAGCGCCACAGCCGTTTTCAGATAGCCCTCAATGCAAAGGCTCTAGACACAAAGATTGGTGTGAGAGCTAATTCAATGAAGGAAACACTGCATGTTGGTGAAGGGCATATTGAAGAAGGATCAGCCGAGTGGTTCTTGTGGGAGAACAAGTCCATTTGGCTCACTAACTTCACACACCATCAGGCTTCCAAGCAGCTCTCAAGTAAACTCCGTTTTCACACTCTATGCTTAGTGCACTTTGAGTGCATTATCTAGAAATGAACCTGGTAGAGCATCCCACACAAACGAATGCTCCACATGCGGGTTTCACATGCCACCAACTCCACATTCACAGGCAACTTCAGCGCCACAGCCGTTTTCAGATAGCCCTCAATGCAAAGGCTCTAGACGCAAATATTGGTGTGAGAGCTAATTCCATCAAGGAAACACTGCATGTTGGTGAACGGCATATTGAAGAAGGATCAGCCGAGTGGTTCTTGTGGGAGAACAACTCCATTTGGCTCACTAACTTCACACACCATCAGGCTTCCAAGCAGCTCTCAAGGAAACTCAACTTTCACACTCTATGCTTAGTGCCCTTTGAGTGCATTATCTAGGAATGAACTTGGTAGAGCATCCCACACAAACGAATGCTCCACATGCGGGTTTCACATGCCACCAACTCCACATTCACAGGCAACTTCAGCGCCACAGCCGTTTTCAGATAGCCTTCAATGCAAAGGCTCTAGACGCAAAGATTGGTGTGAGAGCTAATTCAATCAAGGAAACACTGCATGTTGGTGAAGAGCATATTGAAGAAGGATCAGCCGAGTGGTTCTTGTGGGAGAACAACTCCATTTGGCTCACTAACTTCACACACCATCAGGCTTCCAAGCAGCTCTCAAGGAAACTCCGTTTTCACACTCTATGCTTAGTGCACTTTGAGTGCCTAGGACTGAACTGAAGCTTGGTGAGAATGAACCTGGTAGAGCATCCCACACAAACGAATGCTCCACATGCGGGTTTCACATGCCACCAACTCCACATTCACAGGCAACTTCAGCGCCACAGCCGTTTTCAGATAGCCCTCAATGCAAAGGCTCTAGACGCAAATATTGGTGTGAGAGCTAATTCAATCAAGGAAACACTGCATGTTGGTGAAGGGCATATTGAAGAAGGATCAGCCGAGTGGTTCTTGTGGGAGAACAAGTCCATTTGGCTCACTAACTTCACACACCATCAGGCTTCCAAGCAGCTCTCAAGGAAACTCAGTTTTCACACTCTATGCTGAGTGCCCTTTGAGTGCATTATCTAGGAATGAACCTGGTAGAGCATCCCACACAAACGAATGCTCCACATGCGAGTTTCACATGCCACCAACTCCCCATTCACAGGCAACTTCAGCGCCACAGCCATTTTCAGATAGCCCTCAATGCAAAGGCTCTAGACGCAAATATTGGTGTGAGAGCTAATTCAATCAAGGAAACACTGCATGTTGGTGAAGGGCATATTGAAGAAGGATCAGCTGAGTGGTTCTTGTGGGAGAACAACTCCATTTGGCTCACTAACTTCACACACCATCAGGCTTCCAAGCAGCTCTCAAGGAAACTCAGTTTTCAAACTCTGTGCTTAGTGCCCTATGAGTGCATTATCTAGGAATGAACCTGGTAGAGCATCCCACACAAACGAATGCTCCACATGCGGGTTTCACATGCCACCAACTCCACATTCACAGGCAACTTCAGCGGCACAGCTGTTTTCAGATAGCCCTCAATGCAAAGGCTCTAGACACAAATATTGGTGTGAGAGCTAATTCAATCAAGGAAACACTGCATGTTGGTGAAGGGCATATTGAAGAAGGATCAGCTGAGTGGTTCTTGTGGCAGAACAACTCCATTTGGCTCACTAACTTCACACACCATCAGGCTTCCAAGCAGCTCTCAAGCAAACTCCGTTTTCACACTCTATGCTTAGTGCCCTTTGAGTGCCTAGGACTGAAATGAAGCTTGGTGAGAATGAACCTGGTAGAGCATCCCACACAAACGAATGCTCCACATGCGGGTTTCACATGCCACCAACTCCACATTCACAGGCAACTTCAGCGCCACAGCCGTTTTCAGATAGCCCTCAATGCAAAGGCTCTAGACACAAATATTGGGGTGAGAGCTAATTCAATCAAGGAAACACTGCATGTTGGTGAAGGGCATATTGAAGAAGAATCAGCCGAGTGGTTCTTGTGGGAGAACAACTCCATTTGGCTCACTAACTTCACACACCATCAGGCTTCCAAGCAGCTCTCAAGCAAACTCCGTTTTTACACTCTATGCTTAGTGCACTTTGAGTGAATTATCTAGAAATTAACTTGGTAGAGCATCCCACACAAACGAATGCTCCACATGCTGGTTTCACATGCCACCAATTCCACATTCACAGGCAACTTCAGCGCCACAGCCATTTTCAGATAGCCCTCAATGCAAAGGCTCTAGACGCAAATATTGGTGTGAGAGCTAATTCAATCAAGGAAACACTGCATGTTGGTGAAGGGCATATTGAGGAAGGATCAGCCGAGTGGTTCTTGTGGGAGAACAACTCCATTTGGCTCACTAACTTCACACACCATCAGGTTTCCAAGCAGCTCTGAAGGAAACTCAGTTTTCACACTCTATGCTGAGTGCCCTTTGAGTGCATTTTCTAGGAATGAACCTGGTAGAGCATCCCACACAAACGAATGCTCCACATGCGGGTTTCACATGCCACCAACTCCAGATTCACATTCACAGGCAACTTCAGCGGCACAGCCGTTTTCAGATAGCCCTCAATGCAAAGGCTCTAGACGCAAATATTGGTGTGAGAGCTAATTCAATCAAGGAAACACTGCATGTTGGTGAAGGGCATATTGAGGAAGGATCAGCCGAGTGGTTCTTGTGGGAGAACAACTCCATTTGGCTCACTAACTTCACACACCATCAGGTTTCCAAGCAGCTCTGAAGGAAACTCAGTTTTCACACTCTATGCTTAGTGCACTTTGAGTGAATTATCTAGGAATGAACTTGGTAGAGCATCCCACACAAACGGATGCTTCACATGCTGGTTTCACATGCCACCAACTCCACATTCACAGGCAACTTCAGCGCCACAGCCATTTTCAGTTAGCCCTCAATGCAAAGGCTCTAGACGCAAATATTGGTGTGAGAGCTAATTCAATCAAGGAAACACTGCATGTTGGTGAAGAGCATATTGAAGAAGGATCAGCCGAGTGGTTCTTGTGGGAGAACAACTCCATTTGGCTCACTAACTTCACACACCATCAGGCTTCCAAGCAGCTCTCAAGGAAACTCAGTTTTCACACTCTATGCTTAGAGCCCTTTGAGTATCTAGGACTGAAATGAAGCTTGGTAGAGCATCCCACACAAACGAATGCTCCACATGCGGGTTTCACATGCCACCAACTCCACATTCACAGGCAACTTCAGCGCCACAGCCGTTTTCAGATAGCCCTCAATGCAAAGGCTCTAGACGCAAATATTGGTGTGAGAGCTAATTCCATCAAGGAAACACTGCATGTTGGTGAAGGGCATATTGAAGAATGATCAGCCGAGTGGTTCTTGTGGGAGAACAACTCCATTTGACTCACTAACTTCACACACCATCAGGCTTCCAAGCAGCTCTCAAGGAAACTCAACTTTCACACTCTATGCTTAGTGCCCTTTGAGTGCATTATCTAGGAATGAACCTGGTAGAGCATCCCACACAAACGAATGCTCCACATGCGGGTTTCACATGCCACCAACTCCACATTCACAGGCAACTTCAGCGCCACAGCCATTTTCAGATAGCCCTCAATTGCAAAGGCTCTAGACGCAAATATTGGTGTGAGAGCTAATTCAATCAAGGAAACACTGCATGTTGGTGAAGGGCATATTGAAGAAGGATCAGCCGAGTGGTTCTTGTGGGAGAACAACTCCATTTGGCTCACTAACTTCACACACCATCAGGCTTCCAAGTAGCTCTCAAGGAAACTCCGTTTTCACACTCTATGCTTAGTGCCCTTTGAGTGCATTATCTAGGAATGAACCTGGTAGAGCATCCCACACAAACGAATGCTCCACATGCGGGTTTCACATGCCACCAACTCCACATTCACAGGCAACTTCAGCGCCACAGCCGTTTTCAGATAGCCCTCAATGCAAAGGCTCTAGACGCAAATGTTGGTGTGAGAGCTAATTCAATCAAGGAAACACTGCATGTTGGTGAAGGGCATATTGAAGAAGGATCAGCCGAGTGGTTCTTGTGGGATAACAACTCCATTTGGCTCACTAACTTCACACACCATCAGGCTTCCAAGCAGCTCTCAAGGAAACTCAGTTTTCACACTCTATGCTGAGTGCCCTTTGAGTGCATTATCTAGAAATGAACCTGGTAGAGCATCCCACACAAACGAATGCTCCACATGCGGGTTTCACATGCCACCAACTCCACATTCACAGGCAACTTCAGCGCCACAGCCATTTTCAGATAGCCCTCAATGCAAAGGCTCTAGACGCAAATATTGGTGTGAGAGCTAATTCAATCAAGGAAACACTGCATGTTGGTGAAGGGCATATTGAAGAAGGATCAGCCGAGTGGTTCTTGTGGGAGAACAACTCCATTTGGCTCACTAACTTCACACACCATCAGGCTTCCAAGCAGCTCTCAAGGAAACTCAGTTTTCACACTCTGTGCTTAGTGCCCTATGAGTGCATTTTCTAGGAATGAACCTGGTAGAGCATCCCACACAAACGAATGCTCCACATGCGGGTTTCACATGCCACCAACTCCACATTCACAGGCAACTTCAGCGGCACAGCCGTTTTCAGATAGCCCTCAATGCAAAGGCTCTAGACACAAATATTGGTGTGAGAGCTAATTCAATCAAGGAAACATTGCATGTTGGTGAAGGGCATATTGAAGAAGGATCAGCTGAGTTGTTCTTGTGGGAGAACAACTCCATTTGGCTCACTAACTTCACACACCATCAGGCTTCCAAGCAGTTCTCAAGGAAACTCCGTTTTCACACTCTATGCTTACTGCACTTTGAGTGCCTAGGACTGAAATGAAGCTTGGTGAGAATGAACCTGGTAGAGCATCCCACACAAACGAATGCTCCACATGCGGGTTTCACATGCCACCAACTCCAGATTCACATTCACAGGCAACTTCAGCGGCACAGCCGTTTTCAGATAGCCCTCAATGCAAAGGCTCTAGACGCAAATATTGGTGTGAGAGCTAATTCAATCAAGGAAACACTGCATGTTGGTGAAGGGCATATTGAAGAAGGATCAGCCGAGTGGTTCTTGTGGGAGAACAAGTCCATTTGGCTCACTAACTTCACACACCATCAGGCTTCCAAGCAGCTCTCAAGGAAACTCAGTTTTCACACTCTATGCTCAGTGCCCTTTGAGTGCATTATCTAGGAATGAACCTGGTAGAGCATCCCACACAAACGAATGCTCCACATGCGGGTTTCACATGCCACCAACTCCACATTCACAGGCAACTTCAGCGCCACAGCCGTTTTCAGATAGCCCTCAATGCAAAGGCTCTAGACTTAAATATTGGTGTGACAGCTAATTCAATCAAGGAAACACTGCATGTTTGCGAAGTGCATATTAAAGAAGGATCAGCCGAGTGGTTCTGGTGGGAGAACAACTCCATTTGGCTCACTAACTTCACACACCATCAGGCTTCCAAGCAGCTCTCAAGGAAACTCAGTTTTCACACTCTATGCTGAGTGCCCTTTGAGTGCTTAGGACTGAAATGAAGCTTGGTGAGCATCCCACACAAACGAATGCTCCACATGCGGGTTTCACATGCCACCAACTCCACATTCACAGGCAACTTCAGCGCCACAGCCATTTTCAGAGAGCCCTCAATGCAAAGGCTCTAGACGCAAATATTGGTGTGAGAGCTAATTCAATCAAGGAAACACTGCATGTTGGTGAAGGGGCATATTGAAGAAGGATCAGCCGAGTGGTTCTTGTGGGAGAACAACTCCATTTGGCTCACTAACTTCACACACCATCAGGCTTCCAAGCAGCTCTCAAGGAACCTCAGTTTTCACACTCTGTGCTTAGTGCCCTTTGAGTGCATTTTCTAGGAATGATCCTGGTAGAGCATCCCACACAAACGAATGCTCCACATGCGGGTTTCACATGCCACCAACTCCACATTCACATTCACAGGCAACTTCTGCGGCACAGCCGTTTTCAGATAGCCCTCAATGCAAAGGCTCTAGACAGAAATATTTGTGTGAGAGCTAATTCAATCAAGGAAACACTGCATGTTGGTGAAGGGCATATTGAAGAAGGATCAGCCGAGTGGTTCTTGTGGGAGAACAAGTCCATTTGGCTCACTAACTTCACACACCATCAGGCTTCCAAGCAGCTCTCAAGGAAACTCAGTTTTCACACTCTATGCTTAGTGCCCTTTGAGTGCCGAGGACTGAAATGAAGCTTGGTGAGAATGAATCTGGTAGAGCATCCCACACAAACGAATGCTCCACATGCGGGTTTCACATGCCACCAACTCCACATTCACAGGCAACTTCAGCGCCACAGCCGTTTTCAGATAGCCCTCAATGCAAAGGCTCTAGATGCAAATATTGGTGTGAGAGCTAATTCCATCAAGGAAACACTGCATGTTGGTGAAGGGCATATTGAAGAAGGATCAGCCGAGTGGTTCTTGTGGGAGAACAACTCCATTTGGCTCACTAACTTCACACACCATCAGGCTTCCAAGCAGCTCTCAAGGACACTCAGTTTTCACACTCTATTCTTAGTGCCCTTTGAGTGCATTATCTAGGAATGAACCTGGTAGAGCATCCCACACAAACGAATGCTCCACATGCGGGTTTCACATGCCACCAACTCCACATTCACAGGCAACTTCAGCGCCACAGCCGTTTTCAGATAGCCCTCAATGCAAAGGCTCTAGACGCAAATATTGGTGTGAGAGCTAATTCCATCAAGGAAACACTGCATGTTGGTGAAGGGCATATTGAAGAAGGATCAGCCGAGTGGTTCTTGTGGGAGAACAACTCCATTTGGCTCACTAACTTCACACACCATCAGGCTTCCAAGCAGCTCTCAAGGAAACTCAGTTTTCACACTCTATGCTTAGTGCCCTTTGAGTGCATTATCTAGGAATGAACCTGGTAGAGCATCCCACACAAACGAATGCTCCACATGCGGGTTTCACATGCCACCAACTCCACATTCACAGGCAACTTCAGCGCCACAGCCGTTTTCAGATAGCCCTCAATGCAAAGGCTCTAGATGCAAATATTGGTGTGAGAGCTAATTCCATCAAGGAAACACTGCATGTTGATGAAGGGCATATTGAAGAAGGATCAGCCGAGTGGTTCTTGTGGGAGAACAAGTCCATTTGGCTCACTAACTTCACACACCATCAGGCTTCCAAGCAGCTCTCAAGGAAACTCAGTTTTCACACTCTATGCTGAGTGCCCTTTGAGTGCTTAGGACTGAAATGAAGCTTGGTGAGCATCCCACACAAACGAATGCTCCACATGCGGGTTTCACATGCCACCAACTCCACATTCACAGGCAACTTCAGCGCCACAGCCATTTTCAGATAGCCCTCAATGCAAAGGCTCTAGACGCAAATATTGGTGTGAGAGCTAATTCAATCAAGGAAACACTGCATGTTGGTGAAGGGCATATTGAAGAAGGATCAGCCGAGTGGTTCTTGTGGGAGAACAACTCCATTTGGCTCACTAACTTCACACACCATCAGGCTTCCAAGCAGCTCTCAAGGAACCTCAGTTTTCACACTCTGTGCTTAGTGCCCTATGAGTGCATTATCTAGGAATGAACCTGGTAGAGCATCCCACACAAAAGAATGCTCCACATGCGGGTTTCACATGCCACCAACTCCACATTCACAGGCAACTTCAGCGCCACAGCCGTTTTCAGATAGCCCTCAATGCAAAGGCTCTAGACACAAATATTGGTGTGAGAGCTAATTCAATCAAGGAAACACTGCATGTTGGTGAAGGGCATATTGAAGAAGGATCAGCCAAGTGGTTCTTGTGGGAGAACAACTCCATTTGGCTCACTAACTTCACACACCATCAGGCTTTCAAGCAGCTCTCAAGGAAACTCAGTTTTCACACTCTATGCTTAGTGCACTTTGAGTGAATTATCTAGAAATTAACTTGGTAGAGCATCCCACACAAACGAATGCTCCACATGCGGGTTTCACATGCCACCAACTCCACATTCACAGGCAACTTCAGCGCCACAGCCATTTTCAGATAGCCCAAAATGAAAAGGCACTAGACACAAAGATTGGTGTGAGAGCTAATTCAATCAAGGAAACACTGCATGTTGGTGAAGGGCATATTGAAGAAGGATCAGCCGAGTGGTTCTTGTGGGAGAACAACTCCATTTGGCTCACTAACTTCACACACCATCAGGCTTCCAAGCAGCTCTCAAGGAAACTCAGCTTTCACACTCTATGCTGAGTGCCCTTTGAGTGCTTTTTCTAGGAATGAACCTGGTAGAGCATCCCACACAAACGAATGCTCCACATGCGGGTTTCACATGCCACCAACTACACATTCACATTCACAGGCAACTTCTGCGGCACAGCCGTTTTCAGATAGCCCTCAATGCAAAGGCTCTAGACAGAAATATTTGTGTGAGAGCTAATTCAATCAAGGAAACACTGCATGTTGGTGAAGGGCATATTGAAGAAGGATCAGCCGAGTGGTTCTTGTGGGAGAACAAGTCCATTTGGCTCACTAACTTCACACACCATCAGGCTTCCAAGCAGCTCTCAAGGAAACTCAGTTTTCACACTCTATGCTTAGTGCCCTTTGAGTGCCTAGGACTGAAATTAAGCTTGGTGAGCATACCACACAAACGAATGCCCCACATGCGGGTTTCACATGCCACCAACTCCACATTCACAGGCAACTTCAGCGCCACAGCCGTTTTCAGATAGCCCTCAATGCAAAGGCTCTAGACGCAAATATTGGTGTGAGAGCTAATTCAATCAAGGAAACACAGCATGTTGGTGAAGGGCATATTGAAGAAGGATCAGCTGAGTGGTTCTTGTGGCCGAACAACTCCGGTTGGCTCACTAACTTCACACACCATCAGGCTTCCAAACAGCTCTCAAGGAAACTCAGTTTTCACACTCTATGGTTAGTGCCCTTTGAGTGCCGAGGACTGAAATGAAGCTTGGTGAGAATGAATCTGGTAGAGCATCCCACACAAACGAATGCTCCACATGCTGGTTTCACGTGCCACCAACTCCACATTCACAGGCAACTTCAGCGCCACAGCTGTTTTCAGATAGCCCTCAATGCAAAGGCTCTAGATGCAAATATTGGTGTGAGAGCTAATTCCATCAAGGAAACACTGCATGTTGGTGAAGGGCATATTGAAGAAGGATCAGCCGAGTGGTTCTTGTGGGAGAACAACTCCATTTGGCTCACTAACTTCACACACCATCAGGCTTCCAAGCAGCTCTCAAGGACACTCAGTTTTCACACTCTATGCTTAGTGCCCTTTGAGTGCATTATCTAGGAATGAACCTGGTAGAGCATCCCACACAAACGAATGCTCCACATGCGGGTTTCACATGCCACCAACTCCACATTCACAGGCAACTTCAGCGCCACAGCCGTTTTCAGATAGCCCTCAATGCAAAGGCTCCAGACGCAAATATTGGTGTGAGAGCTAATTCCATCAAGAAAACACTGCATGTTGGTGAAGGGCATATTGAAGAAGGATCAGCCGAGTGGTTCTTGTGGGAGAACAAGTCCATTTGGCTCACTAACTTCACACACCATCAGGCTTCCAAGCAGCTCTCAAGGAAACTCAGTTTTCACACTCTATGCTTAGTGCCCTTTGAGTGCATTATCTAGGAATGAACCTGGTAGAGCATCCCACACAAACGAATGCTCCACATGCGGGTTTCACATGCCACCAACTCCACATTCACAGGCAACTTCAGCGCCACAGCCGTTTTCAGATAGCCCTCAATGCAAAGGCTCTAGACGCAAATATTGGTGTGAGAGCTAATTCCATCAAGGAAACACTGCATGTTGGTGAAGGGCATATTGAAGAAGGATCAGCCGAGTGGTTCTTGTGGGAGAACAAGTCCATTTGGCTCACTAACTTCACACACCATCAGGCTTCCAAGCAGCTCTCAAGGAAACTCAGTTTTCACACTCTATGCTTAGTGCCCTTTGAGTGCCTAGGACTGAAATGAAGCTTGGTGAGCATCCCACACAAACGAATGCTCCACATGCTGGTTTCACATGCCACCAACTCCACATTCACAGGCAACTTCAGCGCCACAGCCGTTTTCAGATAGCCCTCAATGCAAAGGCTCTAGATGCAAATATTGGTGTGAGAGCTAATTCCATCAAGGAAACACTGCATGTTGGTGAAGGGCATATTGAAGAAGGATCAGCCGAGTGGTTCTTGTGGGAGAACAACTCCATTTGGCTCACTAACTTCACACACCATCACGCTTCCAAGCAGCTCTCAAGGAAACTCAGTTTTCACAGTCTATGCTTAGTGCCCTTTGAGTGCATTATCTAGGAATGAACCTGGTAGAGCATCCCACACAAAAGAATGCTCCACATGCGGGTTTCACATGCCACCAACTCCACATTCACAGGCAACTTCAGCGCCACAGCCGTTTTCAGATAGCCCTCAATGCAAAGGCTCTAGACGCAAATATTGGTGTGAGAGCTAATTCCATCAAGGAAACACTGCATGTTGGTGAAGGGCATATTGAAGAAGGATCAGCCGAGTGGTTCTTGTGGGAGAACAAGTCCATTTGGCTCACTAACTTCACACACCATCAGGCTTCCAAGCAGCTCTCAAGGAAACTCAGTTTTCACACTCTATGCTTAGTGCCCTTTGAGTGCATTATCTAGGAATGAACCTGGTAGAGCATCCCACACAAACGAATGCTCCACATGCGGGTTTCACATGCCACCAACTCCACATTCACAGGCAACTTCAGCGCCACAGCCGTTTTCAGATAGCCCTCAATGCAAAGGCTCTAGACGCAAATATTGGTGTGAGAGCTAATTCAATCAAGGAAACACTGCATGTTGGTGAAGGGCATATTGAAGAAGGATCAGCCGAGTGGTTCTTGTGGGAGAACAAGTCCATTTGGATCACTAACTTCACACACCATCACGCTTCCAAGCAGCTCTCAAGGAAACTCAGTTTTCACACTCTATGCTTAGTGCCCTTTGAGTGCATTATCTAGGAATGAACCTGGTAGAGCATCCCACACAAACGAATGCTCCACATGCGGGTTTCACATGCCACCAACTCCACATTCACAGGCAACTTCAGCGCCACAGCCGTTTTCAGATAGCCCTCAATGCAAAGGCTCTAGACGCAAATATTGGTGTGAGAGCTAATTCAATCAAGGAAACACTGCATGTTGGTGAAGGGCATATTGAAGAAGGATCAGCTGAGTGGTTCTTGTGGCCGAACAACTCCGGTTGGCTCACTAACTTCACACACCATCAGGCTTCCAAACAGCTCTCAAGGAAACTCAGTTTTCACACTCTATGCTTAGTGCCCTTTGAGTGCCGAGGACTGAAATGAAGCTTGGTGAGAATGAATCTGGTAGAGCATCACACACAAACGAATGCTCCACATGCTGGTTTCACATGCCACCAACTCCACATTCACAGGCAACTTCAGCGCCACAGCCGTTTTCAGATAGCCCTCAATGCAAAGGCTCTAGATGCAAATATTGGTGTGAGAGCTAATTCAATCAAGGAAACACTGCATGTTGGTGAAGGGCATATTGAAGAAGGATCAGCCGAGTGGTTCTTGTGGGAGAACAACTCCATTTGGCTCACTAACTTCACACACCATCAGGCTTCCAAGCAGCTCTCAAGGACACTCAGTTTTCACACTCTATGCTTAGTGCCCTTTGAGTGCATTATCTAGGAATGAACCTGGTAGAGCATCCCACACAAACGAATGCTCCACATGCGGGTTTCACATGCCACCAACTCCACATTCACAGGCAACTTCAGCGCCACAGCCGTTTTCAGATAGCCCTCAATGCAAAGGCTCTAGACGCAAATATTGGTGTGAGAGCTAATTCCATCAAGGAAACACTGCATGTTGGTGAAGGGCATATTGAAGAAGGATCAGCCGAGTGGTTCTTGTGGGAGAACAAGTCCATTTGGCTCACTAACTTCACACACCATCAGGCTTCCAAGCAGCTCTCCAGGAAACTCAGCTTTCACACTCTATGCTTAGTGCCCTTTGAGTGCATTATCTAGGAATGAACTTGGTGAGCATCCCACACAAACGAATGCTCCACATACGGGTTTCACATGCCACCAACTCCACATTCACAGGCAACTTCAGCCCCACAGCCATTTTCAGATAGCCCAAAATGCAAAGGCTCTAGACGCAAATGATGGTATGAGAGCTAATTCAATCAAGGAAACACTGCATGTTGGTGAAGGGCATATAGAAGATGGATCAGCCGAGTGGTTCTTGTGGGAGAACAAGTCCATTTGGCTCACTAACTTCACACACCATCACGCTTCCAAGCAGCTCTCAAGGAAACTCAGTTTTCACACTCTATGCTTAGTGCCCTTTGAGTGCATTATCTAGGAATGAACCTGGTAGAGCATCCCACACAAACGAATGCTCCACATGCGGGTTTCACATGCCACCAACTCCACATTCACAGGCAACTTCAGCGCCACAGCCGTTTTCAGATAGCCCTCAATGCAAAGGCTCTAGATGCAAATGTTGGTGTGAGAGCTAATTGAATCAAGGAAACACTGCATGTTGGTGAAGGGCATATTGAAGAAGGATCAGCCAAGTGGTTCTTGTGGGAGAACAAGTCCATTTGGCTCACTAACTTCACACACCATCAGGCTTCCAAGCAGCTCTCAAGGCAACTCAGTTTTCACACTCTATGCTGAGTGCCCTTTGAGTGCATTTTCTAGGAATGAACCTGGTAGAGCATCCCACACAAACGAATGCTCCACATGCGGGTTTCACATGCCACAAACTCCACATTCACATTCACAGGCAACTTCTGCGGCACAGCCGTTTTCAGATAGCCCTCAATGCAAAGGCTCTAGACAGAAATATTTGTGTGAGAGCTAATTCAATCAAGGAAACACTGCATGTTGGTGAAGGGCATATTGAAGAAGGATCAGCCGAGTGGTTCTTGTGGGAGAACAAGTCCATTTGGCTCACTAACTTCACACACCATCAGGCTTCCAAGCAGCTCTCAAGGAAACTCAGTTTTCACACTCTATGCTTAGTGCCCTTTGAGTGCCTAGGACTGAAATGAATCTTGGTGAGCATACCACACAAACGAATGCTCCACATGCGGGTTTCACATGCCACCAACTCCACATTTACAGGCAACTTCAGCGCCACAGCCGTTTTCAGATAGCCCTCAATGCAAAGGCTCTAGACGCAAATATTGGTGTGAGAGCTAATTCAATCAAGGAAACACTGCATGTTGGTGAAGGGCATATTGAAGAAGGATCAGCTGAGTGGTCCTTGTGGCCGAACAACTCCGGTTGGCTCACTAACTTCACACACCATCAGGCTTCCAAACAGCTCTCAAGGAAACTCAGTTTTCACACTCTATGCTTAGTGCCCTTTGAGTACCGAGGACTGAAATGAAGCTTGGTGAGAATGAATCTGGTAGAGCATCCCACACAAACGAATGCTCCACATGCTGGTTTCACATGCCACCAACTCCACATTCACAGGCAACTTCAGCGCCACAGTCGTTTTCAGATAGCCCTGAAT
The DNA here is from genome assembly GCF_030435755.1 of Ochotona princeps. Classification (NCBI taxonomy): domain Eukaryota; kingdom Metazoa; phylum Chordata; class Mammalia; order Lagomorpha; family Ochotonidae; genus Ochotona; species Ochotona princeps. The sequence goes on along the minus strand of NW_026697221.1, from coordinate 14,116 downwards.
GCAAAGGCTCTAGACGCAAATATTGTTGTGAGAGCTAATTCAATCAAGGAAACACTGCATGTTGGTGAAGGGCATATTGAAGAAGGATCAGCCGAGTGGTTCTTGTGGGAGAACAAGTCCATTTGGCTCACTAACTTCACACACCATCAGGCTTCCAAGCAGCTCTCAAGGAAACTCAGTTTTCACACTCTATGCTTAGTGCCCTTTGAGTGCATTATCTAGGAATGAACCTGGTAGAGCATCCCACACAAACGAATGCTCCACATGCGGGTTTCACATGCCACCAACTCCACATTCACAGGCAACTTCAGCGCCACAGCCGTTTTCAGATAGCCCTCAATGCAAAGGCTCTAGACGCAAATATTGGTGTGAGAGCTAATTCAATCAAGGAAACACTGCATGTTGGTGAAGGGCATATTGAAGAAGGATCAGCCGAGTGGTTCTTGTGGGAGAACAACTCCATTTGGCTCACTAACTTCACACACCATCAGGCTTCCAAGCAGCTCTCAAGGACACTCAGTTTTCACACTCTATGCTTAGTGCCCTTTGAGTGCATTATCTAGGAATGAACCTGGTAGAGCATCCCACACAAACGAATGCTCCACATGCGGGTTTCACATGCCACCAACTCCACATTCACAGGCAACTTCAGCGCCACAGCCGTTTTCAGATAGCCCTCAATGCAAAGGCTCTAGACGCAAATATTGGTGTGAGAGCTAATTCAATCAAGGAAACACTGCATGTTGGTGAAGGGCATATTGAAGAAGGATCAGCCGAGTGGTTCTTGTGGGAGAACAAGTCCATTTGGCTCACTAACTTCACACACCATCAGGCTTCCAAGCAGCTCTCAAGGAAACTCAGTTTTCACACTCTATGCTTAGTGCCCTTTGAGTGCATTATCTAGGAATGAACCTGGTAGAGCATCCCACACAAACGAATGCTCCACATGCGGGTTTCACATGCCACCAACTCCACATTCACAGGCAACTTCAGCGCCACAGCCGTTTTCAGATAGCCCTCAATGCAAAGGCTCTAGACGCAAATGTTGGTGTGAGAGCTAATTCAATCAAGGAAACACTGCATGTTGGTGAAGGGCATATTGAAGAAGGATCAGCCGAGTGGTTCTTGTGGGAGAACAAGTCCATTTGGCTCACTAACTTCACACACCATCAGGCTTCCAAGCAGCTCTCAAGGAAACTCAGTTTTCACACTCTATGCTCAGTGCCATTTGAGTGCATTATCTAGAAATGAACCTGGTAGAGCATCCCACACAAACGAATGCTCCACATGCGGGTTTCACATGCCACCAACTCCACATTCATAGGCAACTTCAGCGCCACAGAGGTTTTCAGATAGCCCTCAATGCAAAGGCTCTAGACGCAAATATTGGTGTGAGAGCTAATTCAATCAAGGAAACACTGCATGTTGGTGAAGGGCATATTGAAGAAGGATCAGCCGAGTGGTTCTTGTGGGAGAACAACTCCATTTGGCTCACTAACTTCACACACCATCAGGCTTCCAAGCAGCTCTCAAGGAAACTCAGTTTTCACACTCTATGCTGAGTGCCCTTTGAGTGCATTATCTAGAAATGAACCTGGTAGAGCATCCCACACAAACGAATGCTCCACATGCGGGTTTCACATGCCACCAACTCCACATTCATAGCCAACTACAGCACCACAGCCGTTTTCAGATAGCCCTCAATGCAAAGGCTCTAGACGCAAATATTGGTGTGAGAGCTAATTCAATCAAGGAAACACTGCATGTTGGTGAAGGGCATATTGAAGAAGGATCAGCCGAGTGGTTCTTGTGGGAGAACAACTCCATTTGGCTCACTAACTTCACACACCATCAGGCTTCCAAGCAGCTCTCAAGGAAACTCAGCTTTCACACTCTATGCTTAGTGCCCTTTGAGTGCATTATCTAGGAATGAACCTGGTAGAGCATCCCACACAAACGAATGCTCCACATACGGGTTTCACATGCCACAAACTCCACATTCACAGGCAACTTCAGCGCCACAGCCATTTTCAGATAGCCCAAAATGCAAAGGCTCTAGACGCAAATGATGGTATGAGAGCAAATTCAATCAAAAAAACACTGCATGTTGGTGAAGGGCATATAGAAGAAGGATCAGCCGAGTGGTTCTTGTGGGAGAACAAGTCCATTTGGCTCACTAACTTCACACACCATCACGCTTCCAAGCAGCTCTCAAGGAAACTCAGTTTTCACAGTCTATGCTTAGTGCCCTTTGAGTGCATTATCTAGGAATGAACCTGGTAGAGCATCCCACACAAACGAATGCTCCACATGCGGGTTTCACATGCCACCAACTCCACATTCACAGGCAACTTCAGCGCCACAGCCGTTTTCAGATAGCCCTCAATGCAAAGGCTCTAGACGCAAACGTTGGTGTGAGAGCTAATTCCATCAAGGAAACACTGCATGTTGGTGAAGGGCATATTGAAGAAGGATCAGCCAAGTGGTTCTTGTGGGAGAACAAGTCCATTTGGCTCACTAACTTCACACACCATCAGGCTTCCAAGCAGCTCTCAAGGAAACTCAGTTTTCACACTCTATGCTCAGTGCCCTTTGAGTGCACTATCTAGAAATGAACCTGGTAGAGCATCCCACACAAACGAATGCTCCACATACGGGTTTCACATGCCACCAACTCCACATTCACAGGCAACTTTAGCGCCACAGCCATTTTCAGATAGCCCTCAATGCAAAGGCTCTAGACGCAAATGTTGGTGTGAGAGCTAATTCAATCAAGGAAACACTGCATGTTGGTGAAGGGCATATTGAAGAAGGATCAGCCGAGTGGTTCTTGTGGGAGAACAAGTCCATTTGGCTCACTAACTTCACACACCATCAGGCTTCCAAGCAGCTCTCAAGGAAACTCAGTTTACACACTCTATGCTTAGTGCCCTTTGAGTGCCTTATCTAGGAATGAACCTGGTAGAGCATCCCACACAAACGAATGCTCCACATACGGGTTTCACATGCCACCAACTCCACATTCACAGGCAACTTCAGCGCCACAGCCGTTTTCAGATAGCCCTCAATGCAAAGGCTCTAGACGCAAATGATGGTATGAGAGCTAATTCAATCAAGGAAACACTGCATGTTGGTGAAGGGTATATTGAAGAAGGATCAGCTGAGTGGTTCTTGTGGGAGAACAACTCCATTTGGCTCACTAACTTCACACACCATCAGGCTTCCAAGCAGCTCTCAAGGAAACTCAGTTTTCACACTCTATGCTGAGTGCCCTTTGAGTGCTTAGGACTGAAATGAAGCTTGGTGAGCATCCCACACAAACGAATGCTCCACATGCGGGTTTCACATGCCACCAAGTCCACATTCACAGGCAACTTCAGCGCCACAGCCATTTTCAGATAGCCCTCAATGCAAAGGCACTAGACGCAAAGATTGGTGTGAGAGCTAATTCAATCAAGGAAACACTGCATGTTGGTGAAGGGCATATTGAAGAAGGATCAGCCGAGTGGTTCTTGTGGGAGAACAACTCCATTTGGCTCACTAACTTCACACACCATCAGGCTTCCAAGCAGCTCTCAAGGAAACTCAGTTTTCACACTCTATGCTGAGTGCCCTTTGAGTGCATTTTTCTAGGAATGAACCTGGTAGAGCATCCCACACAAACGAATGCTCCACATGCGGGTTTCACATGCCACCAACTTCAGATTCACATTCACAGGCAACTTCAGCGGCACAGCCGTTTTCAGATAGCCCTCAATGCAAAGGCTCTAGATGCAAATATTGGTGTGAGAGCTAATTCAATCAAGGAAACACTGCATGTTGGTGAAAAGCATATTGAAGAAGGATCAGCCGAGTGGTTCTTGTGGGAGAACAACTCCATTTGGCTCACTAACTTCACACACCATCAGGCTTCCAAGCAGCTCTCAAGGAAACTCAGTTTTCACACTCTATGCTCAGTGCCCTTTGAGTGCATTATCTAGGAATGAACCTGGTAGAGCATCCCACACAAACGAATGCTCCACATGCGGGTTTCACATGCCACCAACTCCACATTCACAGGCAACTTCAGCGCCACAGCCGTTTTCAGATAGCCCTCAATGCAAAGGCTCTAGACTTAAATATTGGTGTGACAGCTAATTCAATCAAGGAAACACTGCATGTTTGCAAAGTGCATATTAAAGAAGGATCAGCCGGGGAGTTCTGGTGGGAGAACAACTCCATTTGGCTCACTAACTTCACACGCCATCAGGCTTCCAAGCAGCTCTCAAGGAAACTCAGTTTTCACACTCTATGCTTAGTGCCCTTTGAGTGCTTAGGACTGAAATGAAGCTTGGTGAGCATCCCACACAAACGAATGCTCCACATGCGGGTTTCACATGCCACCAACTCCACATTCACAGGCAACTTCAGCGCCACAGCCATTTTCAGATAGCCCTCAATGCAAAGGCTCTAGACGCAAATATTGGTGTGAGAGCTAATTCAATCAAGGAAACACTGCATGTTGGTGAAGGGCATATTGAAGAAGGATCAGCCGAGTGGTTCTTGTGGGAGAACAACTCCATTTGGCTCACTAACTTCACACACCATCAGGCTTCCAAGCAGCTCTCAAGGAACCTCAGTTTTCACACTCTGTGCTTAGTGCCCTATGAGTGCATTATCTAGGAATGAACCTGGTAGAGCATCCCACACAAACGAATGCTCCACATGCGGGTTTCACATGCCACCAACTCCACATTCACAGGCAACTTCAGCGGCACAGCCGTTTTCAGATAGCCCTCAATGCAAAGGCTCTAGACGCAAACGTTGGTGTGAGAGCTAATTCCATCAAGGAAACACTGCATGTTGGTGAAGGGCATATTGAAGAAGGATCAGCCAAGTGGTTCTTGTGGGAGAACAAGTCCATTTGGCTCACTAACTTCACACACCATCAGGCTTCCAAGCAGCTCTCAAGGAAACTCAGTTTTCACACTCTATGCTCAGTGCCCTTTGAGTGCACTATCTAGAAATGAACCTGGTAGAGCATCCCACACAAACGAATGCTCCACATACGGGTTTCACATGCCACCAACTCCACATTCACAGGCAACTTCAGCGCCACAGCCATTTTCAGATAGCCCAAAATGCAAAGGCTCTAGACGCAAATGTTGGTGTGAGAGCTAATTCAATCAAGGAAACACTGCATGTTGGTGAAGGGCATATTGAAGAAGGATCAGCCGAGTGGTTCTTGTGGAGAACAAGTCCATTTGGCTCACTAACTTCACACACCATCAGGCTTCCAAGCAGCTCTCAAGGAAACTCAGTTTACACACTCTATGCTTAGTGCCCTTTGAGTGCCTTATCTAGGAATGAACCTGGTAGAGCATCCCACACAAACGAATGCTCCACATGCGGGTTTCACATGCCACCAACTCCACATTCACAGGCAACTTCAGCGCCACAGCCGTTTTCAGATAGCCCTCAATGCAAAGGCTCTAGACGCAAATGTTGGTGTGAGAGCTAATTCAATCAAGGAAACACTGCATGTTGGTGAAGGGCATATTGAAGAAGGATCAGCCGAGTGGTTCTTGTGGGAGAACAAGTCCATTTGGCTCACTAACTTCACACACCATCAGGCTTCCAAGCAGCTCTCAAGGAAACTCAGCTTTCACACTCTATGCTTAGTGCCCTTTGAGTGCATTATCTAGGAATGAACTTGGTAGAGCATCCCACACAAACGAATGCTCCACATACGGGTTTCACATGCCACCAACTCCACATTCACAGGCAACTTCAGCGCCACAGCCGTTTTCAGATAGCCCTCAATGCAAAGGCTCTAGACGCAAATGATGGTATGAGAGCTAATTCCATCAAGGAAACACTGCATGTTGGTGAAGGGTATATTGAAGAAGGATCAGCTGAGTGGTTCTTGTGGGAGAACAACTCCATTTGGCTCACTAACTTCACACACCATCAGGCTTCCAAGCAGCTCTCAAGGAAACTCAGTTTTCACACTCTATGCTGCGTGCCCTTTGAGTGCTTAGGACTGAAATGAAGCTTGGTGAGCATCCCACACAAACGAATGCTCCACATGCGGGTTTCACATGCCACCAACTCCACATTCACAGGCAACTTCAGCGCCACAGCCATTTTCAGATAGCCCTCAATGCAAAGGCACTAGACGCAAAGATTGGTGTGAGAGCTAATTCAATCAACGAAACACTGCATGTTGGTGAAGGGCATATTGAAGAAGGATCAGCCGAGTGGTTCTTGTGGGAGAACAACTCCATTTGGCTCACTAACTTCACACACCATCAGGCTTCCAAGCAGCTCTCAAGGAAACTCAGTTTTCACACTCTATGCTGAGTGCCCTTTGAGTGCATTTTCTAGGAATGAACCTGGTAGAGCATCCCACACAAATGAATGCTCCACATGCGGGTTTCACATGCCACCAACTCCAGATTCACATTCACAGGCAACTTCAGCGGCACAGCCGTTTTCAGATAGCCCTCAATGCAAAGGCTCTAGATGCAAATATTGGTGTGAGAGCTAATTCAATCAAGGAAACACTGCATGTTGGTGAAAGGCATATTGAAGAAGGATCAGCCGAGTGGTTCTTGTGGGAGAACAACTCCATTTGGCTCACTAACTTCACACACCATCAGGCTTCCAAGCAGCTCTCAAGGAAACTCAGTTTTCACACTCTATGCTCAGTGCCCTTTGAGTGCATTATCTAGGAATGAACCTGGTAGAGCATCCCACACAAACGAATGCTCCACATGCGGGTTTCACATGCCACCAACTCCACATTCACAGGCAACTTCAGCGCCACAGCCGTTTTCAGATAGCCCTCAATGCAAAGGCTCTAGACTTAAATATTGTTGTGAGAGCTAATTCAATCAAGGAAACACTGCATGTTTGCAAAGTGCATATTAAAGAAGGATCAGCCGAGTAGTTCTGGTGGGAGAACAACTCCATTTGGCTCACTAACTTCACACGCCATCAGGCTTCCAAGCAGCTCTCAAGGAAACTCAGTTTTCACACTCTATGCTTAGTGCCCTTTGAGTGCTTAGGACTGAAATGAAGCTTGGTGAGCATCCCACACAAACGAATGCTCCACATGCGGGTTTCACATGCCACCAACTCCACATTCACAGGCAACTTCAGCGCCACAGCCATTTTCAGATAGCCCTCAATGCAAAGGCTCTAGACGCAAATATTGGTGTGAGAGCTAATTCAATCAAGGAAACACTGCATGTTGGTGAAGGGCATATTGAAGAAGGATCAGCTAAGTGGTTCTTGTGGGAGAACAACTCCATTTGGCTCACTAACTTCACACACCATCAGGCTTCCAAGCAGCTCTCAAGGAACCTCAGTTTTCACACTCTGTGCTTAGTGCCCTATGAGTGCATTATCTAGGAATGAACCTGGTAGAGCATCCCACACAAACGAATGCTCCACATGCGGGTTTCACATGCCACCAACTCCACATTCACAGGCAACTTCAGCGGCACAGCCGTTTTCAGATAGCCCTCAATGCAAAGGCTCTAGACGCAAATATTGGTGTGAGAGCTAAGTCCATCAAGGAAACACTGCATGTTGGTGAAGGGCATATTGAAGAAGGATCAGCTAAGTGGTTCTTGTGGGAGAACAACTCCATTTGGCTCACTAACTTCACACACCATCAGGCTTCCAAGCAGCTCTCAAGGAAACTCAGTTTTCACACTCTATGCTTAGTGCACTTTGAGTGAATTATCTAGAAATTAACTTGGTAGAGCATCCCACACAAACGAATGCTCCACATGCGGGTTTCACATGCCACCAACTCCACATTCACAGGCAACTTCAGCGCCACAGCCATTTTCAGATAGCCCAAAATGCAAAGGCACTAGACACAAAGATTGGTGTGAGAGCTAATTCAATCAAGGAAACACTGCATGTTGGTGAAGGGCATATTGAAGAAGGATCAGCCGAGTGGTTCTTGTGGGAGAACAACTCCATTTGGCTCACTAACTTCACACACCATCACGCTTCCAAGCAGCTCTCAAGGAAACTCAGTTTTCACACTCTATGCTGAGTGCCCTTTGAGTGCATTTTCTAGGAATGAACCTGGTAGAGCATCCCACACAAACGAATGCTCCACATGCGGGTTTCACATGCCACCAACTCCACATTCACATTCACAGGCAACTTCTGCGGCCCAGCCGTTTTCAGATAGCCCTCAATGCAAAGGCTCTAGACAGAAATATTTGTGTGAGAGCTAATTCAATCAAGGGAACACTGCATGTTGGTGAAGGGCATATTGAAGAAGGATCAGCCGAGTGGTTCTTGTGGGAGAACAAGTCCATTTGGCTCACTAACTTCACACACCATCAGGCTTCCAAGCAGCTCTCAAGGAAACTCAGTTTTCACACTCTATGCTTAGTGCCCTTTGAGTGCCTAGGAATGAAATGAAGCTTGGTGAGCATACCACACAAACGAATGCTCCACATGCGGGTTTCACATGCCACCATCTCCACATTTACAGGCAACTTCAGGGCCACAGCCGTTTTCAGATAGCCCTCAATGCAAAGGCTCTAGACGCAAATATTGGTGTGAGAGCTAATTCAATCAAGGAAACACTGCATGTTGGTGAAGGGCATATTGAAGAAGGATCAGCTGAGTGGTTCTTGTGGGAGAACAACTCCATTTGGCTCACTAACTTCACACACCATCAGGCTTCCAAACAGCTCTCAAGGAAACTCAGTTTTCACACTCTATGCTTAGTGCCCTTTGAGTGCCGAGGACTGAAATGAAGCTTGGTGAGAATGAGTCTGGTAGAGCATCCCACACAAACGAATGCTCCACATGCTGGTTTCACATGCCACCAACTCCAGATTCACAGGCAACTTCAGCGCCACAGCCGTTTTCAGATAGCCCTCAATGCAAAGGCTCTAGATGCAAATATTGGTGTGAGAGCTAATTCAATCAAGGAAACACTGCATGTTGGTGAAGGGCATATTGAAGAAGGATCAGCCGAGTGGTTCTTGTGGGAGAACAACTCCATTTGGCTCACTAACTTCACACACCATCAGGCTTCCAAGCAGCTCTCAAGGAAACTCAGTTTTCACACTCTATGCTTAGTGCCCTTTGAGTACATTATCTAGGAATGAACCTGGTAGAGCATCCCACACAAACGAATGCTCCACATGCGGGTTTCACATGCCACCAACTCCACATTCACAGGCAACTTCAGCGCCACAGCCGTTTTCAGATAGCCCTCAATGCAAAGGCTCTAGACGCAAATATTGGTGTGAGAGCTAATTCCATCAAGGAAACACTGCATGTTGGTGAAGGGCATATTGAAGAAGGATCAGCCGAGTGGTTCTTGTGGGAGAACAAGTCCATTTGGCTCACTAACTTCACACACCATCAGGCTTCCAAGCAGCTCTCAAGGAAACTCAGTTTTCACACTCTATGCTTAGTGCCCTTTGAGTGCATTATCTAGGAATGAACCTGGTAGAGCATCCCACACAAACGAATGCTCCACATGCGGGTTTCACATGCCACCAACTCCACATTCACAGGCAACTTCAGCGCCACAGCCGTTTTCAGATAACCCTCAATGCAAAGGCTCTAGACGCAAATATTGGTGTGAGAGCTAATTCCATCAAGGAAACACTGCATGTTGGTGAAGGGCATATTGAAGAAGGATCAGCCGAGTGGTTCTTGTGGAGAACAACTCCATTTGGCTCACTAACTTCACACACCATCAGGCTTCCAAGCAGCTCTCAAGGAAACTCAGTTTTCACACTCTATGCTTAGTGCCCTTTGAGTACATTATCTAGGAATGAACCTGGTAGAGCATCCCACACAAACGAATGCTCCACATGCGGGTTTCACATGCCACCAACTCCACATTCACAGGCAACTTCAGCGCCACAGCCGTTTTCAGATAGCCCTCAATGCAAAGGCTCTAGACGCAAATATTGGTGTGAGAGCTAATTCCATCAAGGAAACACTGCATGTTGGTGAAGGGCATATTGAAGAAGGATCAGCCGAGTGGTTCTTGTGGGAGAACAAGTCCATTTGGCTCACTAACTTCACACACCATCAGGCTTCCAAGCAGCTCTCAAGGAAACTCAGTTTTCACACTCTATGCTTAGTGCCCTTTGAGTGCATTATCTAGGAATGAACCTGGTAGAGCATCCCACACAAACGAATGCTCCACATGCGGGTTTCACATGCCACCAACTCCACATTCACAGGCAACTTCAGCGCCACAGCCGTTTTCAGATAACCCTCAATGCAAAGGCTCTAGACGCAAATATTGGTGTGAGAGCTAATTCCATCAAGGAAACACTGCATGTTGGTGAAGGGCATATTGAAGAAGGATCAGCCGAGTGGTTCTTGTGGGAGAACAACTCCATTTGGCTCACTAACTTCACACACCATCAGGCTTCCAAGCAGCTCTCAAGGACACTCAGTTTTCACACTCTATGCTTAGTGCCCTTTGAGTGCCTAGGACTGAAATGAAGCTTGGTGAGCATACCACACAAACGAATGCTCCACATGCGGGTTTCACATGCCACCAACTCCACATTTACAGGCAACTTCAGCGCCACAGCCGTTTTCAGATAGCCCTCAATGCAAAGGCTCTAGACGCAAATATTGGTGTGAGAGCTAATTCCATCAAGGAAACACTGCATGTTGGTGAAGGGCATATTGAAGAAGGATCAGCCGAGTGGTTCTTGTGGGAGAACAAGTCCATTTGGCTCACTAACTTCACACACCATCAGGCTTCCAAGCAGCTCTCAAGGAAACTCAGTTTTCACACTCTATGCTTAGTGCCCTTTGAGTGCATTATCTAGGAATGAACCTGGTAGAGCATCCCACACAAACGAATGCTCCACATGCGGGTTTCACATGCCACCAACTCCACATTCACAGGCACTTCAGCGCCACAGCCGTTTTCAGATAACCCCTCAATGCAAAGGCTTCTTTAGACGCAAATATTGGTGTGAGAGCTAATTCCATCAAGGAAACACTGCATGTTGGTGAAGGGCATATTGAAGAAGGATCAGCCGAGTGGTTCTTGTGGGAGAACAACTCCATTTGGCTCACTAACTTCACACACCATCAGGCTTCCAAGCAGCTCTCAAGGACACTCAGTTTTCACACTCTATGCTTAGTGCCCTTTGAGTGCCTAGGACTGAAATGAAGCTTGGTGAGCATACCACACAAACGAATGCTCCACATGCGGGTTTCACATGCCACCAACTCCACATTTACAGGCAACTTCAGCGCCACAGCCGTTTTCAGATAGCCCTCAATGCAAAGGCTCTAGACGCAAATGTTGGTGTGAGAGCTAATTCCATCAAGGAAACACTGCATGTTGGTGAAGGGCATATTGAAGAAGGATCAGCCGAGTGGTTCTTGTGGGAGAACAACTCCATTTGGCTCACTAACTTCACACACCATCAGGCTTCCAAGCAGCTCTCAAGGAAACTCAGTTTTCACACTCTATGCTTAGTGCCCTTTGAGTGCCGAGGACTGAAATGAAGCTTGGTGAGAATGAATCTGGTAGAGCATCCCACACAAACGAATGCTCCACATGCTGGTTTCACATGCCACCAACTCCACATTCACAGGCAACTTCAGCGCCACAGCCGTTTTCAGATAGCCCTCAATGCAAAGGCTCTAGACCGCAAATATTGGTGTGAGAGCTAATTCAATCAAGGAAACACTGCATGTTGGTGAAGGGCATATTGAAGAAGGATCAGCCGAGTGCTTCTTGTGGGAGAACAACTCCATTTGGCTCACTAACTTCACACACCATCAGGCTTCCAAGCAGCTCTCAAGGACACTCAGTTTTCACACTCTATGCTTAGTGCCCTTTGAGTGAAATATCTAGGAATGAACCTGGTAGAGCATCCCACACAAACGAATGCTCCACATGCGGGTTTCACATGCCACCAACTCCACATTCACAGGCAACTTCAGCGCCACAGCCATTTTCAGATAGCCCTCAATGCAAAGGCTCTAGACGCAAATATTGGTGTGACAGCTAATTCAATCAAGGAAACACTGCATGTTGGTGAAGGGCATATTGAAGAAGGATCAGCCGAGTGGTTCTTGTGGGAGAACAACTCCATTTGGCTCACTAACTTCACACACCATCAGGCTTCCAAGCAGCTCTCAAGGAAACTCAGTTTTCACACTCTATTCTTAGTGCCCTTTGAGTGCATTATCTAGGAATGAACCTGGTAGAGCATCCCACACAAACGAATGCTCCACATGCGGGTTTCACATGCCACCAACTCCACATTCACAGGCAACTTCAGCGCCACAGCCGTTTTCAGATAGCCCTCAATGCAAAGGCTCTAGACGCAAATATTGGTGTGAGAGCTAATTCAATCAAGGAAACACTGCATGTTGGTGAAGGGCATATTGAAGAAGGATCAGCCGAGTGGTTCTTGTGGGAGAACAAGTCCATTTGCCTCACTAACTTCACACACCATCAGGCTTCCAAGCAGCTCTCAAGGAAACTCAGTTTTCACACTCTATGCTTAGTGCCCTTTGAGTGCATTATCTAGGAATGAACCTGGTAGAGCATCCCACACAAACGAATGCTCCACATGCGGGTTTCACATGCCACCAACTCCACATTCACAGGCAACTTCAGCGCCACAGCCGTTTTCAGATAGCCCTCAATGCAAAGGCTCTAGACGCAAATATTGGTGTGAGAGCTAATTCAATCAAGGAAACACTGCATGTTGGTGAAGGGCATATTGAAGAAGGATCAGCCGAGTGCTTCTTGTGGGAGAACAACTCCATTTGGCTCACTAACTTCACACACCATCAGGCTTCCAAGCAGCTCTCAAGGAAACTCAGTTTTCACACTCTATGCTTAGTGCCCTTTGAGTGCATTATCTAGGAATGAACCTGGTAGAGCATCCCACACAAACGAATGCTCCACATGCGGGTTTCACATGCCACCAACTCCACATTCACAGGCAACTTCAGCGCCACAGCCGTTTTCAGATAGCCCTCAATGCAAAGGCTCTAGACGCAAATATTGGTGTGAGAGCTAATTCCATCAAGGAAACACTGCATGTTGGTGAAGGGCATATTGAAGAAGGATCAGCCGAGTGGTTCTTGTGGGAGAACAACTCCATTTGGCTCACTAACGTCACACACCATCAGGCTTCCAAGCAGCTCTCACCTCAAGGAAACTCAGTTTTCACACTCTATGCTTAGTGCCCTTTGAGTGCATTATCTAGGAATGAACCTGGTAGAGCATCCCACACAAACGAATGCTCCACATGCGGGTTTCACATGCCACCAACTCCACATTCACAGGCAACTTCAGCGCCACAGCCGTTTTCAGATAGCCCTCAATGCAAAGGCTCTAGACGCAAATATTGGTGTGAGAGCTAATTCCATCAAGGAAACACTGCATGTTGGTGAAGGGCATATTGAAGAAGGATCAGCCGAGTGGTTCTTGTGGGAGAACAAGTCCATTTGCCTCACTAACTTCACACACCATCAGGCTTCCAAGCAGCTCTCAAGGAAACTCAGTTTTCACACTCTATGCTTAGTGCCCTTTGAGTGCATTATCTAGGAATGAACCTGGTAGAGCATCCCACACAAACGAATGCTCCACATGCGGGTTTCACATGCCACCAAGTCCACATTCACAGGCAACTTCCGCGCCACAGCCGTTTTCAGATAGCCCTCAATGCAAAGGCTCTAGACGCAAATATTGGTGTGAGAGCTAATTCAATCAAGGAAACACTGCATGTTGGTGAAGGGCATATTGAAGAAGGATCAGCCGAGTGGTTCTTGTGGGAGAACAACTCCATTTGGCTCACTAACTTCACACACCATCAGGCTTCCAAGCAGCTCTCAAGGAAACTCAGTTTTCACACTCTATGCTTAGTGCCCTTTGAGTGCTTAGGACTGAAATGAAGCTTGGTGAGCATCCCACACAAACGAATACTCCACATGCGGGTTTCACATGCCACCAACTCCAGATTCACATTCACAGGCAACTTCAGCGGCACAGCCGTTTTCAGATAGCCCTCAATGCAAAGGCTCTAGACGCAAATATTGGTGTGAGAGCTAATTCAATCAAGGAAACACTGCATGTTGGTGAAGA
>NW_026697220.1:27500-37500 GCF_030435755.1 Ochotona princeps | reverse complement strand
CATTTTCCCCGTTTGGCTACAGTGCCAGAATCCTTCCTAAGGAATCTGAATTCCATCCGTCTCTGCACTTGTTCAACGTTGTTTCTCTCTTTTAAAAATTCTTTCTTTCTTTCTTTCTTTCTTTCTTTCTTTCTTCCTTCCTTCCTTCCTTCCTTCCTTCCTTCCTTCCTTCCTTCCTTTCTTTCCTTGTCTTTTCTTTCTTTCTGTATAGTTGGGGAGTCTTTCTAAAAATTGTTTCAACTTAAATTTCAGTTTTTCATTGACTTATGCATTTCTTTTTCCCATTGCTTCAGAAAGAAAGGAACACTCGTTTCACCAGGGGAAGCTGGGCTCAACGTTGAGTAATGACCTGCTTCTGCTGGCCCCACCTGGGGCAGTACAATGCTGCCCACAGCCTTTTCCCGCCCGGGCTGCTTGCGAATTAGTCCAGCACTAAACCACCAAGCTGCTCAGGTGTGCCGTGTCGCGTCCCAGACTCGAAAAGATATCCAGGAAAGAGGTGGGGGGGAGCTGCTGGGCTTAGGGTAAGGGGTTAGGGTTAGGGGTTAGAATAAGGGTTAGGGTTAGGGTTAGGGGTTGGGGTTAGGAGTCAGGGTTAGGGGTTAGGGGTTGGGTTAGGGTTAGGGTTAGGGTTAGGGGTTAGGGTTAGGGTTAGGGTTAGGGGTTAGGGGTTAGGGGTTAGGGTTAGGGGTTAGGGTTAGGGGTTAGGGTTAGGGGTTGGGGTTAGGAGTCAGGGTTAGGGGATAGGGTTTAGGGGTTAGGGGTTAGGGTTAGGCAAAGGGTTTAGGATTAGGGTTAGGGTTAGGGTTTAGGGGTTAGGATTATGGTTAGGGTTTAGGGGTTGGGGTTAGGGTTAGGGTTAGGGTTAGGGGTTAGTGTTACGATTGGGGGTTGGGGTTAGGAGTCAGGGTCAGGGGTTAGGGTCAGGGGTTAGGGTTAGGGGTTAGGGTTAGGGGTTAGGGTTAGGAGTCAGGGTCAGGGGTTAGGGGTTAGGGTTAAGGTTAGGGTTAGGGTTAGGGGTTAGGGTTAGGGTAAGCGTTAGGGTTTAGGGGTTAGGGTTAGCGTTAGGGTTAGGGTTAGGGTTAGAGTTAGGCAGCATGCTACTTTCCCTACAAGTTTCCCATAGGTTGGAGAACACTGGAAATGACATCTCTCTCCCCCACCCTCCACCACCATCACCACCCCCACCGCTCTCCAGCATTGCCTATCCAGATACAATGGTGTACCAGACACTGTTGGTAAATTCCACTCACTCACTCCCAGAATACAGATCATTCGATTTTACATTCGTGATTTATTACTACCTATTTATCATTATTGATTGATTTTTCTCCTCACTTCTCTCTCTGAGATTTGGCTCAGTATCTTGTCAAAATGCAATGTGAACACCTCCAGATGGGACTCCGATGCCCATTGGTTTAGTTGTTTTGTTGAGGTTCTGTGCACATGAAGTCAGAAACGTTCAGTTTTTACACACACACACACACACACACACACACACACACAGGTTTGAGGCAAAAGCTGTTGAAAACCCTGTTTGTATGCTAAACAGAGCTGTGTGGCACTGAGGACCAGTATTCTATACTCTCTGGAATGCTGTGTTCACCAACGTTCTGAGTTCTCTAGGCCTGCATTTTGGGGACAAAGTCCTGAACTGACTGGTGAAGTGGTGGAAGATTCTCTCTCTCTCTCTCTCTCTCTCTCTCTCTCTCTCTGCCCCTCTCTCCCTCTCTCCCTCCTTCTCTCTTTCTCCCTCTCTCCCTCCCACCCTAACCCTTTCTTTTCCAAGGAAGGCAGTCGACCAGCTGCCTGGTTGCACTCAGTCTCTCAGCTCAGGTCGACCAGTTGCAGTTGGGCTCAGCAGAGGTTGACCAGTTGCTTTTGGTCTCAGCGGAGGTCGACCAGTTGCATTTGGTCTCAGCGGAGGTCGACCAGTTGCATTTGGTCTCTCAGCTCAGGTCGACCAGTTGCACTTCGTCTCTCGGCGGTGCTCGACCAGCTGCCCGGCGGCAATTGACACACGCTATGTGCCAGCAGGTGTCACTCTTGACCTATTGATTGTCTGCATCCTCTCAGCCTTCTGAAACCTGACCTTCCCTACCCCTCCCCCCACTCTCTTGGCTCCCTCCTTGCCATCTCGGCACCGCTTCTCCTCCCACCCCGTTTACATGTTCAATGCTAACTGACTTTCTTCTTTTCTTCCCCACCACCCCAACTCCCACCCCTCCACACATTTTCCCCGTTTGGCTACAGTGCCAGAATCCTTCCTAAGGAATCTGAATTCCATCCGTCTCTGCACTTGTTCAACGTTGTTTCTCTCTTTTAAAAATTCTTTCTTTCTTTCTTTCTTTCTTTCTTTCTTCCTTCCTTCCTTCCTTCCTTCCTTCCTTCCTTCCTTCCTTCCTTCCTTCCTTTCTTTCCTTGTCTTTTCTTTCTTTCTGTATAGTTGGGGAGTCTTTCTAAAAATTGTTTCAACTTAAATTTCAGTTTTTCATTGACTTATGCATTTCTTTTTCCCATTGCTTCAGAAAGAAAGGAACACTCGTTTCACCAGGGGAAGCTGGGCTCAACGTTGAGTAATGACCTGCTTCTGCTGGCCCCACCTGGGGCAGTACAATGCTGCCCACAGCCTTTTCCCGCCCGGGCTGCTTGCGAATTAGTCCAGCACTAAACCACCAAGCTGCTCAGGTGTGCCGTGTCGCGTCCCAGACTCGAAAAGATATCCAGGAAAGAGGTGGGGGGGAGCTGCTGGGCTTAGGGTAAGGGGTTAGGGTTAGGGGTTAGAATAAGGGTTAGGGTTAGGGTTAGGGGTTGGGGTTAGGAGTCAGGGTTAGGGGTTAGGGGTTGGGTTAGGGTTAGGGTTAGGGTTAGGGGTTAGGGTTAGGGTTAGGGTTAGGGGTTAGGGGTTAGGGGTTAGGGTTAGGGGTTAGGGTTAGGGGTTAGGGTTAGGGGTTGGGGTTAGGAGTCAGGGTTAGGGGATAGGGTTTAGGGGTTAGGGGTTAGGGTTAGGCAAAGGGTTTAGGATTAGGGTTAGGGTTAGGGTTTAGGGGTTAGGATTATGGTTAGGGTTTAGGGGTTGGGGTTAGGGTTAGGGTTAGGGTTAGGGGTTAGTGTTACGATTGGGGGTTGGGGTTAGGAGTCAGGGTCAGGGGTTAGGGTCAGGGGTTAGGGTTAGGGGTTAGGGTTAGGGGTTAGGGTTAGGAGTCAGGGTCAGGGGTTAGGGGTTAGGGTTAAGGTTAGGGTTAGGGTTAGGGGTTAGGGTTAGGGTAAGCGTTAGGGTTTAGGGGTTAGGGTTAGGGTTAGGGTTAGGGTTAGGGTTAGAGTTAGGCAGCATGCTACTTTCCCTACAAGTTTCCCATAGGTTGGAGAACACTGGAAATGACATCTCTCTCCCCCACCCTCCACCACCATCACCACCCCCACCGCTCTCCAGCATTGCCTATCCAGATACAATGGTGTACCAGACACTGTTGGTAAATTCCACTCACTCACTCCCAGAATACAGATCATTCGATTTTACATTCGTGATTTATTACTACCTATTTATCATTATTGATTGATTTTTCTCCTCACTTCTCTCTCTGAGATTTGGCTCAGTATCTTGTCAAAATGCAATGTGAACACCTCCAGATGGGACTCCGATGCCCATTGGTTTAGTTGTTTTGTTGAGGTTCTGTGCACATGAAGTCAGAAACGTTCAGTTTTTACACACACACACACACACACACACACACACACACACAGGTTTGAGGCAAAAGCTGTTGAAAACCCTGTTTGTATGCTAAACAGAGCTGTGTGGCACTGAGGACCAGTATTCTATACTCTCTGGAATGCTGTGTTCACCAACGTTCTGAGTTCTCTAGGCCTGCATTTTGGGGACAAAGTCCTGAACTGACTGGTGAAGTGGTGGAAGATTCTCTCTCTCTCTCTCTCTCTCTCTCTCTCTCTCTCTGCCCCTCTCTCCCTCTCTCCCTCCTTCTCTCTTTCTCCCTCTCTCCCTCCCACCCTAACCCTTTCTTTTCCAAGGAAGGCAGTCGACCAGCTGCCTGGTTGCACTCAGTCTCTCAGCTCAGGTCGACCAGTTGCAGTTGGGCTCAGCAGAGGTTGACCAGTTGCTTTTGGTCTCAGCGGAGGTCGACCAGTTGCATTTGGTCTCAGCGGAGGTCGACCAGTTGCATTTGGTCTCTCAGCTCAGGTCGACCAGTTGCACTTCGTCTCTCGGCGGTGCTCGACCAGCTGCCCGGCGGCAATTGACACACGCTATGTGCCAGCAGGTGTCACTCTTGACCTATTGATTGTCTGCATCCTCTCAGCCTTCTGAAACCTGACCTTCCCTACCCCTCCCCCCACTCTCTTGGCTCCCTCCTTGCCATCTCGGCACCGCTTCTCCTCCCACCCCGTTTACATGTTCAATGCTAACTGACTTTCTTCTTTTCTTCCCCACCACCCCAACTCCCACCCCTCCACACATTTTCCCCGTTTGGCTACAGTGCCAGAATCCTTCCTAAGGAATCTGAATTCCATCCGTCTCTGCACTTGTTCAACGTTGTTTCTCTCTTTTAAAAATTCTTTCTTTCTTTCTTTCTTTCTTTCTTTCTTTCTTCCTTCCTTCCTTCCTTCCTTCCTTCCTTCCTTCCTTCCTTCCTTCCTTTCTTTCCTTGTCTTTTCTTTCTTTCTGTATAGTTGGGGAGTCTTTCTAAAAATTGTTTCAACTTAAATTTCAGTTTTTCATTGACTTATGCATTTCTTTTTCCCATTGCTTCAGAAAGAAAGGAACACTCGTTTCACCAGGGGAAGCTGGGCTCAACGTTGAGTAATGACCTGCTTCTGCTGGCCCCACCTGGGGCAGTACAATGCTGCCCACAGCCTTTTCCCGCCCGGGCTGCTTGCGAATTAGTCCAGCACTAAACCACCAAGCTGCTCAGGTGTGCCGTGTCGCGTCCCAGACTCGAAAAGATATCCAGGAAAGAGGTGGGGGGGAGCTGCTGGGCTTAGGGTAAGGGGTTAGGGTTAGGGGTTAGAATAAGGGTTAGGGTTAGGGTTAGGGGTTGGGGTTAGGAGTCAGGGTTAGGGGTTAGGGGTTGGGTTAGGGTTAGGGTTAGGGTTAGGGGTTAGGGTTAGGGTTAGGGTTAGGGGTTAGGGGTTAGGGGTTAGGGTTAGGGGTTAGGGTTAGGGGTTAGGGTTAGGGGTTGGGGTTAGGAGTCAGGGTTAGGGGATAGGGTTTAGGGGTTAGGGGTTAGGGTTAGGCAAAGGGTTTAGGATTAGGGTTAGGGTTAGGGTTTAGGGGTTAGGATTATGGTTAGGGTTTAGGGGTTGGGGTTAGGGTTAGGGTTAGGGTTAGGGGTTAGTGTTACGATTGGGGGTTGGGGTTAGGAGTCAGGGTCAGGGGTTAGGGTCAGGGGTTAGGGTTAGGGGTTAGGGTTAGGGGTTAGGGTTAGGAGTCAGGGTCAGGGGTTAGGGGTTAGGGTTAAGGTTAGGGTTAGGGTTAGGGGTTAGGGTTAGGGTAAGCGTTAGGGTTTAGGGGTTAGGGTTAGGGTTAGGGTTAGGGTTAGGGTTAGAGTTAGGCAGCATGCTACTTTCCCTACAAGTTTCCCATAGGTTGGAGAACACTGGAAATGACATCTCTCTCCCCCACCCTCCACCACCATCACCACCCCCACCGCTCTCCAGCATTGCCTATCCAGATACAATGGTGTACCAGACACTGTTGGTAAATTCCACTCACTCACTCCCAGAATACAGATCATTCGATTTTACATTCGTGATTTATTACTACCTATTTATCATTATTGATTGATTTTTCTCCTCACTTCTCTCTCTGAGATTTGGCTCAGTATCTTGTCAAAATGCAATGTGAACACCTCCAGATGGGACTCCGATGCCCATTGGTTTAGTTGTTTTGTTGAGGTTCTGTGCACATGAAGTCAGAAACGTTCAGTTTTTACACACACACACACACACACACACACACACACACACAGGTTT
This sequence comes from Ochotona princeps, assembly GCF_030435755.1. NCBI lineage: Eukaryota > Metazoa > Chordata > Mammalia > Lagomorpha > Ochotonidae > Ochotona > Ochotona princeps. Next base: position 31,515 of record NW_026697220.1, on the reverse strand, counting down.
GAGGCAAAAGCTGTTGAAAACCCTGTTTGTATGCTAAACAGAGCTGTGTGGCACTGAGGACCAGTATTCTATACTCTCTGGAATGCTGTGTTCACCAACGTTCTGAGTTCTCTAGGCCTGCATTTTGGGGACAAAGTCCTGAACTGACTGGTGAAGTGGTGGAAGATTCTCTCTCTCTCTCTCTCTCTCTCTCTCTCTCTCTCTGCCCCTCTCTCCCTCTCTCCCTCCTTCTCTCTTTCTCCCTCTCTCCCTCCCACCCTAACCCTTTCTTTTCCAAGGAAGGCAGTCGACCAGCTGCCTGGTTGCACTCAGTCTCTCAGCTCAGGTCGACCAGTTGCAGTTGGGCTCAGCAGAGGTTGACCAGTTGCTTTTGGTCTCAGCGGAGGTCGACCAGTTGCATTTGGTCTCAGCGGAGGTCGACCAGTTGCATTTGGTCTCTCAGCTCAGGTCGACCAGTTGCACTTCGTCTCTCGGCGGTGGTCGACCAGCTGCCCGGCGGCAATTGACACACGCTATGTGCCAGCAGGTGTCACTCTTGACCTATTGATTGTCTGCATCCTCTCAGCCTTCTGAAACCTGACCTTCCCTACCCCTCCCCCCACTCTCTTGGCTCCCTCCTTGCCATCTCGGCACCGCTTCTCCTCCCACCCCGTTTACATGTTCAATGCTAACTGACTTTCTTCTTTTCTTCCCCACCACCCCAACTCCCACCCCTCCACACATTTTCCCCGTTTGGCTACAGTGCCAGAATCCTTCCTAAGGAATCTGAATTCCATCCGTCTCTGCACTTGTTCAACGTTGTTTCTCTCTTTTAAAAATTCTTTCTTTCTTTCTTTCTTTCTTTCTTTCTTTCTTCCTTCCTTCCTTCCTTCCTTCCTTCCTTCCTTCCTTCCTTCCTTCCTTTCTTTCCTTGTCTTTTCTTTCTTTCTGTATAGTTGGGGAGTCTTTCTAAAAATTGTTTCAACTTAAATTTCAGTTTTTCATTGACTTATGCATTTCTTTTTCCCATTGCTTCAGAAAGAAAGGAACACTCGTTTCACCAGGGGAAGCTGGGCTCAACGTTGAGTAATGACCTGCTTCTGCTGGCCCCACCTGGGGCAGTACAATGCTGCCCACAGCCTTTTCCCGCCCGGGCTGCTTGCGAATTAGTCCAGCACTAAACCACCAAGCTGCTCAGGTGTGCCGTGTCGCGTCCCAGACTCGAAAAGATATCCAGGAAAGAGGTGGGGGGGAGCTGCTGGGCTTAGGGTAAGGGGTTAGGGTTAGGGGTTAGAATAAGGGTTAGGGTTAGGGTTAGGGGTTGGGGTTAGGAGTCAGGGTTAGGGGTTAGGGGTTGGGTTAGGGTTAGGGTTAGGGTTAGGGGTTAGGGTTAGGGTTAGGGTTAGGGGTTAGGGGTTAGGGGTTAGGGTTAGGGGTTAGGGTTAGGGGTTAGGGTTAGGGGTTGGGGTTAGGAGTCAGGGTTAGGGGATAGGGTTTAGGGGTTAGGGGTTAGGGTTAGGCAAAGGGTTTAGGATTAGGGTTAGGGTTAGGGTTTAGGGGTTAGGATTATGGTTAGGGTTTAGGGGTTGGGGTTAGGGTTAGGGTTAGGGTTAGGGGTTAGTGTTACGATTGGGGGTTGGGGTTAGGAGTCAGGGTCAGGGGTTAGGGTCAGGGGTTAGGGTTAGGGGTTAGGGTTAGGGGTTAGGGTTAGGAGTCAGGGTCAGGGGTTAGGGGTTAGGGTTAAGGTTAGGGTTAGGGTTAGGGGTTAGGGTTAGGGTAAGCGTTAGGGTTTAGGGGTTAGGGTTAGGGTTAGGGTTAGGGTTAGGGTTAGAGTTAGGCAGCATGCTACTTTCCCTACAAGTTTCCCATAGGTTGGAGAACACTGGAAATGACATCTCTCTCCCCCACCCTCCACCACCATCACCACCCCCACCGCTCTCCAGCATTGCCTATCCAGATACAATGGTGTACCAGACACTGTTGGTAAATTCCACTCACTCACTCCCAGAATACAGATCATTCGATTTTACATTCGTGATTTATTACTACCTATTTATCATTATTGATTGATTTTTCTCCTCACTTCTCTCTCTGAGATTTGGCTCAGTATCTTGTCAAAATGCAATGTGAACACCTCCAGATGGGACTCCGATGCCCATTGGTTTAGTTGTTTTGTTGAGGTTCTGTGCACATGAAGTCAGAAACGTTCAGTTTTTACACACACACACACACACACACACACACACACACACAGGTTTGAGGCAAAAGCTGTTGAAAACCCTGTTTGTATGCTAAACAGAGCTGTGTGGCACTGAGGACCAGTATTCTATACTCTCTGGAATGCTGTGTTCACCAACGTTCTGAGTTCTCTAGGCCTGCATTTTGGGGACAAAGTCCTGAACTGACTGGTGAAGTGGTGGAAGATTCTCTCTCTCTCTCTCTCTCTCTCTCTCTCTCTCTCTGCCCCTCTCTCCCTCTCTCCCTCCTTCTCTCTTTCTCCCTCTCTCCCTCCCACCCTAACCCTTTCTTTTCCAAGGAAGGCAGTCGACCAGCTGCCTGGTTGCACTCAGTCTCTCAGCTCAGGTCGACCAGTTGCAGTTGGGCTCAGCAGAGGTTGACCAGTTGCTTTTGGTCTCAGCGGAGGTCGACCAGTTGCATTTGGTCTCAGCGGAGGTCGACCAGTTGCATTTGGTCTCTCAGCTCAGGTCGACCAGTTGCACTTCGTCTCTCGGCGGTGGTCGACCAGCTGCCCGGCGGCAATTGACACACGCTATGTGCCAGCAGGTGTCACTCTTGACCTATTGATTGTCTGCATCCTCTCAGCCTTCTGAAACCTGACCTTCCCTACCCCTCCCCCCACTCTCTTGGCTCCCTCCTTGCCATCTCGGCACCGCTTCTCCTCCCACCCCGTTTACATGTTCAATGCTAACTGACTTTCTTCTTTTCTTCCCCACCACCCCAACTCCCACCCCTCCACACATTTTCCCCGTTTGGCTACAGTGCCAGAATCCTTCCTAAGGAATCTGAATTCCATCCGTCTCTGCACTTGTTCAACGTTGTTTCTCTCTTTTAAAAATTCTTTCTTTCTTTCTTTCTTTCTTTCTTTCTTTCTTCCTTCCTTCCTTCCTTCCTTCCTTCCTTCCTTCCTTCCTTCCTTCCTTTCTTTCCTTGTCTTTTCTTTCTTTCTGTATAGTTGGGGAGTCTTTCTAAAAATTGTTTCAACTTAAATTTCAGTTTTTCATTGACTTATGCATTTCTTTTTCCCATTGCTTCAGAAAGAAAGGAACACTCGTTTCACCAGGGGAAGCTGGGCTCAACGTTGAGTAATGACCTGCTTCTGCTGGCCCCACCTGGGGCAGTACAATGCTGCCCACAGCCTTTTCCCGCCCGGGCTGCTTGCGAATTAGTCCAGCACTAAACCACCAAGCTGCTCAGGTGTGCCGTGTCGCGTCCCAGACTCGAAAAGATATCCAGGAAAGAGGTGGGGGGGAGCTGCTGGGCTTAGGGTAAGGGGTTAGGGTTAGGGGTTAGAATAAGGGTTAGGGTTAGGGTTAGGGGTTGGGGTTAGGAGTCAGGGTTAGGGGTTAGGGGTTGGGTTAGGGTTAGGGTTAGGGTTAGGGGTTAGGGTTAGGGTTAGGGTTAGGGGTTAGGGGTTAGGGGTTAGGGTTAGGGGTTAGGGTTAGGGGTTAGGGTTAGGGGTTGGGGTTAGGAGTCAGGGTTAGGGGATAGGGTTTAGGGGTTAGGGGTTAGGGTTAGGCAAAGGGTTTAGGATTAGGGTTAGGGTTAGGGTTTAGGGGTTAGGATTATGGTTAGGGTTTAGGGGTTGGGGTTAGGGTTAGGGTTAGGGTTAGGGGTTAGTGTTACGATTGGGGGTTGGGGTTAGGAGTCAGGGTCAGGGGTTAGGGTCAGGGGTTAGGGTTAGGGGTTAGGGTTAGGGGTTAGGGTTAGGAGTCAGGGTCAGGGGTTAGGGGTTAGGGTTAAGGTTAGGGTTAGGGTTAGGGGTTAGGGTTAGGGTAAGCGTTAGGGTTTAGGGGTT